>NC_054059.1:73910646-74072899 GCF_017639655.2 Falco naumanni | reverse complement strand
TGCAGCACAGGGAGCTCCGTGGGGAGAGCAGGAAAAACTTCTTTCCCTTGAGGGTGCCGGAGCACGGGGACAGGCTGCCCAGAGAGGCTGTGCAGTCTCCTTCTCTGGGGACGTCCAGAGCCCGCCTGGCTGCGGCCCTGCGCAGCTGCTGTAGGAGAGCCTGCTTGAGCAGGGGGTGGGCTGGGTGGTGTGAGCTGGGTGGGCTCCAGGTGGTCCCTTCTAACCCCAGTCACTGTGATTCTGTCCCCAGCCCTTGGCTCTGCCATATGCTGTGCTGAATGGCCAGTGGCCCCACCTGTGGTTTGTTTCCATCACAAAACCTGCCTGATTGATTACAGTTATGGGAAGGGGATAGCTGTTAGGAAATGGTCGAGTGCTGCTTTGCTTTGGGGTTGCATTCGTATGCAGTTTGGGAAGATGCTTGGTTGTCAAAGGAGGTGTTGGTCTGTGATAGGGAGGACCAAGGGGCTCCACTGGGCACAGCAGCTGTGCTGGCCTCCTCTGCCACTGGCCTCACATCAGCTTGACCGCGGTGTAGCTGATGCATCGGGTGTGAAAGCCACGTGTGACCCAGGGGAGCATCATGGCTGCAGTGGGACTGTGCCACAGAGCAGGACCAGCCTGGGGGGCAGCCAGCCCCTGCTGTGGCCACATGGCCCAGCCTGAGGGCCAGCAGAGCTGGAGGGAGTTGCTGGATGGCGCCCAAGAACCAGAGGGTCCCTTGAATCCCCAGTCTCTTTCAAACGTGAACAAGGGGGACACGAGCCCTTGGAAATTCCCAGACTTGGGGCTGCAATGGTGATGGTTACTGTGCCTGCCTGCATGTTCTTTGGGGGGCTGAACTGGGCTGAGTGGGCTCCAGGAAGCTGCCGATGAGTTTCCAGGGGTCTGTGGGGTCTGTCCTGCTGCAGGCTGGAGCCCTGTAGTAGGGGGTTTGGGGAGAGGGCAGGTGGGGGGCACTGCCAGAGAGGGAGCAGGACCCATGCTACCATGGTGAGGCTTGTGTCCAGAGCTTGTTAGCTGGTGAGCAGGGCAGGTCTGTGCAGAGAGGGTCATCATCACCCCCCACCCCCCACCTTCTGAGGGTTGGTGAGGGAGAGGGGAGGAGAGAGGCTTGAAGAAGGCTTTTTGTGACTGCAAAGGCCCCTTCTGTGCTCTGTTTCAGGGGAGTCTTTGCACGGGTACAGGATCTGCATCCAGGCAGTGGTTCTGGACAGGCCCAAAATCGCCACCATGAATCTGGGCAAGGTGAGCCAGGTACTTGGGCTTGCTGGTGGTTCTGCGCAGATGCAGTAAACCTGGTGGTGCTGCTCCTGCTCCCACCTCGAGGATCCCCTGGAGCGGTCGGATGATGAGCATCTGTTCCTGTTAATTGGAAGTCTTGGGATCTGTTGGGGTTGTCCCATGCATGAAGTCCTTGTGCCTCCCTGTGCTTATGGCCCATGCAGAGGCACCAGCATCTCCCCTCCTCCCCAGATGTGCCAGAACTGATGTAAGCACTGGTGCCCCACGGCATCCTTTCTTTAGAAAGACCTTGTCCAAAGCTCATGCTCCCTCTCTGCCACATGCTCTGTGCTCTGCCGCTCTTGGAGGGAGTGGGACATGTCTGTCCTTGGCTGCACTTGGTGGTCAGGCAGCCGTGGGACGGGAATGAGGAGTTCTGGGGTCCCACTCCTTCAAAGCAAGCAGCCAAGTGGGTGATGGTTGCGGATGCAGCTCAGCTGCCGTCCAGCACCGTGCAGTGCCGGCAGCTCTGCTTCCCCAGGGCTGGGGTTGGGATTCCGCTTGCCCCCAGCCAGCATGGCTCCCACCCTCGTCTGGTGCTGAGGGTCCCTCCCGGGGGGTAGGGGCTCTGCCCAGCTCCAGGGGTTGCTCCCTGCCAGGCTGGGCAGCCCAGGGCCCAGCGGCGCTGCTGTGGTCCTGCAGCACTGGCAGTCCTGCAAAGCGGTGGGATTCCAGGATCGTTTGCAGTGGCATTGGGGCAGGACAGGCTGAGGCTGCTCTTGACTGACATGTCTTGTCTTGCCCCCAGTACTTGGAGGTGTTGCGGTCTCACCAGAACAGGCCGATTAAATGCCTAACGGTCCTCTGGGCACTGGGACAGGCTGGATTCGTGGACCTTCATGAGGGCCTGAAAGGTAAGAGCTGGGGGCAGTGGGTTGAGTGCCAGTCCTCCCTCAGGGGGCTCCCCCTCCCCTGGGGACCACAGCAGAAGCAGGGGCAGCCCCAGGTAGTGCCTGCACATCTCCGGTCCTGCCAGTGTTACTGCGAAGGTGTAGGGTACGGTCTGCTTCAAAACACACCATACTGCTGCTGAAATGCTGGAGAGGGGAGGGGTCTGCAAGACCTTGGGGGCACACCTGGGATCTGGAGTGTCTGCAGCTGCTGTGGGTACCTCACGGTGAGAGCACACTGTGCCTGTCAGATGCTCGTTTGAGAGGAGAATGATAGAATCATTCAGGTTGGAAAAGACCCTTAAGGTGACAGTGCAGTGGAGCGGTGGTGTCCCCCATGCTGCAGCAGGGCCAGGTCGGAGTTTGCTGCCTGGTGTGTCACGTGTGATGCTGCTTGCTGGAGCTGGCTGCTTGTTAATGCATTGTACATGCCTGCCTGCCTTAGCTGTATATGTTAAAGGCTAGTCAGCACCACAGAGGCAGGGTGACTTGTGCTGAAGTGTGTTTATAGAGGCACAAATACTCAGCATTTAGGGCTGCAACGTAGAGGCGCATGAAGCGGTTAATTATTTTGGGGGAAGCTGGAGGTGTTGCAAGAAGCACATTGCTGACAGAAGGGTGAGTTCAGATCTCCTACCAAGCCTTAGTGGCCCCTCTGCATGGATAGAAACTGCCCTCATGGCATCTTGTCCCTGGAGAGCATCTTTACTGGCTGGGACAAGGAAATAACTCAATCCCAGGAGGAGCTATCCTGCCTGGAAAGAGAGGGAGCATGCTGCTCTGCCATTCCTCTGCAAGCAGAGCAGTGGAAGCAATGCAGCCACCCTGGAGCCCTCCCTGAGGGATCTGTCTGGTTGCTTGCTGAGTGTTTTGAGTAGGGAAATGGGGTGGTGGTTTGTCCTGGGTTTAAATATAGCTGCGGTCCTGGCACCCAAGTGTTCCTCTGCTTTTCAGTTGCTGCTTGCAGATCTGAGGAACGCGCAAGCTGATGGAAGGAGTGCATGGTGCAGCCGATGAGCGCTCGGTGCTGTGTGGAGGCACGGCAGGAGCCCTTCTGCTCCACAATCTGATCACTGCCTCTCTCCCCCACAGTGTGGCTTGGTGTCATGCTCCCAGTGCTCGGGATCAAGTCTCTCTCTCCTTATGCCGTTGCTTACTTGGACCGTCTGCTGATGTGAGTTACCTTGATAATGAAAGTGAGGTGGATATTCATTAAGAGGAATGAACACCTGCCTGGGCTGCTGGGTGTGGTGTGACTTTGTGTCTGCGTTGTGCTGGTGAAAAAACCTTGACTGTGTGGGAGAGTGGCGGTGAGTGGGTGTGTATGCCCTGGCGAGACTGCCACAGCAGGCTGGCCAAGCTGCTTAGTTTGTCTCTGATCTTTGGTGACTGCCTCTAGTGTCAATGTCCCAACAGCATTCAGCAGCCTCCTGACTGCATCTGCTGTCTCGATGGCTGCTGGTTCTGCAAATGGCTGTGTAGAAATGCAGGGGGAGCAGAGCCTTTCCCCAGCTGGCCCAGGTCACCTCCCTGAAGCAGACGAGCGGCTCAGCCACCCCCTGGCTCTGGCTGGGGCGGCAGGGTGGGCTGCTCTGGTGCTGCAGCTTGGGGCTGAGGCTGTGCTGGTGTGACCCTGCATATGCCCTGTGTCAGGAATGGGCTTCTCTGGTGCCTGTGTGCCACATCGCCTGTCCCCACGAGCCCGGGAGAGCAGCTCCTGCTCTGAGTGCAGCTGGTGCCCGTGCCTCGAGGGATAGTGCTCTGAGGAGCAGAGCCCATGTTGCCACTGGCTGCTGCGGTGCACAGGCGTGTTGGGGCTTCTGGCTGCAGCAAGAGCTGCTGGCAGTATCTGCCATCACAGGCAGATGAGCTTTTCCCTGCAGGGAGAAGGGAGGTGGCGTTTGGTTGAGGGCTGGGGCAGGCAGCTCTGCTGACCTTTGCATGGTGAGGGCAGCTGCCCTCTGGCATTCCCACCTTGGTGTGGTGGGAGGGAGCTGGGTGTTACTGCGCCAGCTCCAGCACCTGGGGTGGAAAAAGGTCCAGTAGTGCAGGTAGCTGTCATGGCAATGGGAAAAGTCAGGAATGGCTTCATGGTGGGCACCAAGGGGCATCCCCTGCCCTTCCAGAGGGTCTGAGAGGTTTTAATTCAGGGTTTTTTTCACCAAACACTCGGTTTTTTCCTCTGTGCACTTCAGCAATGGGGCCATAGCAGGAGCGTGGGGACACAGAGTTCAATGGGGGTGGGAGGCTGCCTGGCTGCCATGGCCCAGGGAGGGGGTGACTGCCCCCTCTCGGCCCCTGGAGGCCACCTGCCTTGTCCCAGGGGAATGGAGGCAGCTGCCTGCATCTGTTCTGCCTGGCCGGCTGCTGCCAGGGTGGGATACGGCCCCTGGAGCTGCCTGCTGACCATGCAGGGTGTCTCCAGGTAGCAGCGAAGACAGATGAGTCTGGTGGTTAGAAACCACACACGTGTACTGGAATGGTGTGTCTTTGTGAAGGGAAACCACCTCGGTGAGGGTTGCAGGCTGCAGTCAGCCGTGAGCATGTCTACTGTGGCTCACAAGATTTGTTTCTGCTGCACAGGATGCACCCAAACCTGACCAAAGGCTTCGGTATGATCGGACCCAAGGATTTCTTCCCCCTCCTGGACTTCGCCTTCATGCCCAACAACTCGCTGCCGCCCAGGTATGCTGGCATCCCCCAGTACATCCCAGCATGGGCTGTGCTGTGTGTGAGGCTGCCATGGGGCAGTTGCCCCAGTCGCCTCGTTGGCCACTCTCCACAGCACCGGTGCCGTCTCCCCTCAGCTTACAGGAGCAGCTGCGCCGGCTCTACCCTCGCCTGAAGGTGCTGGCATTTGGTGCGAAGCCGGAGACAACACTGCACACCTACTTCCCTTCCTTCCTCTCCCGTGCTACACCGAGCTGCCCTCCCAGCATGAAAAAAGAGGTGAGCCCTGTGCTGGGGGTAGTAGCTGCCAGCCCTGTGGGACCCCCAGGTCCCAGCATGTCGTCGTGTGGCTTGGGGCAGCCCTGGTGTGAGGAGGGACAGCGAAGTGGGTCCCATCCTTCCTACCCTACCCACGCCAGTGGGCATGGGGCTCTGTTGACCACTGGCCCAGCTCCCTGGACACGTGCTGTCACGAGGCAAGGACAGGGATCATGGGACAAGACTCCTGCTGCTGGCACCCAGGGTCTGGGAGTGCCAGACCCGTGAGTTATTCGGTGCCTCAGGAGCTGGCCGGGATGAAGGCAGCAAGGCTGTGCTGGCATACAGCCTGGGGCACAGTGTATGTTGCGCTGGGGGTGAGGATCATGTGTAATGACCTGCTGTGTTCTCTTCCCAGCTCCTGACCTCCATGAGCCAGTGCCTCAGCCTGGATCCCCTGAGCTTCAGCGTCTGGAGGCAGCTGTACACCAAGCACCTTTCTCAGTCCAGGTCAGTTTGTGCTGCTGCCTGCCCCCTGCTCTGAGCAGGGCCAGCACCCGTCTGCTAGTGCTTAGGAGTGTGTTAAATTGCTTCTTGGAGATCCTGACTGAGCTCCGTGTTCTCTTCCCCCAATAGTTTGCTTCTGAACCATCTGCTGGAGTCCTGGGACAGCAGCGGCAAGAAGGTAGGAGTAAGCCATGGGAAGGAGGAGTTAACGTGAGATGGGGAGACAATGTACCGGTGCTGCTGCGGGAGGTCCCCTCGAGCAGCATCCCAGTGGGACCTGTGTGTGCCCACCCAGCGCCGCTCCACCGAGTTGGCAGCTCAGTGGGACTATTGGTGGCGGCAGGTGCCTGCCAGACTCAAGAGCCAGCACATTGTCCTGGGAACAGGCAACACCTTGCCCACAGGCAGGGCATTTGTTTGCTCACTGATGGAGCGGAGAAGAGCCCCTTTCCCTCCACACGCTGTGTCAGGACTCAGGTATTCTATATTCAGTCCCTGTTAGGCCTTGCTGTTCTGGTGCTGTGGTGAGTGGGGAGGTTGCACTGGCTTATGGCTCAGCATCTGTGGAGCAGCAGCGCAGCTCCTGCAGCACTGGAGCAGTGGCTGGCTGGATCAGCTGGGGCACTTGGTCTGGGCACAGGAGCCTTGGAGGTGTCCCCACAGCCTCATTTGTTCTGCAGATCCCTGGTGTTTCTGCCCAGCCCATCTTCTCTCTGCTCCCTCCTGCAGCCCCTACAGTGCTGGGTTGCGTGGGTGCATGGTGCTGCTGGCTTGGGGTGCTCAGAGCTGTGACACAGCTCTTGCTTTTCCTAAGGTGCGTCAGTCACTGCAGGAAACGGTTCACTCATTCAAAGTAACGAACGAGGAGCTGGTGGCAAGAGGGCCCAACAGTGACCAGGACGTGGCTGCCTGCAATGCTGCCTGCAAGGTGAGGGATGGCACGAGTGGTGCCCAGTGTCAGCCAGCAGCCGGATTTTGGCTCTCTGCTGAGGCTGTGGTTAGCCTCTTCTGCCTCCGGCACACGCCAGGCCAGCAGCCTCACAGCAGCACATATGCTGGCCACGCCAGGGACAGATGGCGCTGGCCCTCGTCCATTCTCCCAGCTGCTTGGCAGGTGACACTGGTTTCCACTGGGAAGGCAGGGGTGGTGGGTGATGAGAGCACCTGCGAGCATGGCAGCGTGCTGCTGTAGGGCAGTGCAGCTGTGCAGGAACCTCCCCAGCCTCAGGAGCCACACAGTGATGGGGTGTCATGTTCCTGTGCACCCAGGAGCTGCTGCAGAAGATGAAGGGCCAGGGCTTCCCCTGGTCGCGGCTGCTGCTCATCCTCCTGGTCTTTGTGGCTGGCTTCCTCCTGCATGATGTCCGGACACATGGCTCCTTCCAGGGTAAGGTGGCAGCAGCTCTGTCCGTGGCTCTGTGTGATGTGGAGGAACATCCCTGGGGAACAATAACTTTCCTGTTCTCCTGAGAGAAGGCCCTCCGTGCCCCTGCCTTCATCCTGAGTCTGTGCCACTGACCACCCTTGAGCACGTGGCCCCCTCCATCTGTCTTTGTGTGGGGTGTGCTTGGAGGGTACGTGGGCTGCAGTGGGCCAGATGTCCTCAGCAGGCTGCAGATGGATCCCCCTGCCTGTTGCCTCTCAGGAGGGTTTCCCCTGGGGCTGCCCTAACCCAGCTTTCCTCTCTGCTCGGGAGTTTCCACCCTTCTTTGTCCCATCTTGGAGCATCTTCCAAGATGTTTTGCAGGGCAGCTCGAGCTGCAGATCCCCAGAGAGTGGCCTCAGAGACAGACTGAGCATGCAGCTCCTGCAGACCAAGCTGGAGGGTTGCTCAGGGAATGGCTCTTGTCACTTCTAGCCTCCTCTTCTGCTCGCCTCCTTCGTTCCTCTGGCGTCCTGCCGGCCCTGCAGCAAGCCTGGCAGAAGGTCTCCCACTGCTGCCTTGAAGGATACAGGTCAGTGGCACTGGCACTGTGTGTGGCTGGGTGGCCGTGAAGGTGTTGATACAGCCCAAAGTGATCTCCACTGGGAGCCCTCTTTGTTGGGGAGTGGTTTCCCAGCTCTGCCTGGGAGTGCTTTCAGCTCAGCTCTTGAGCTGTCCTCTTCCCTTGGCTTCTGGCAGCAGCTCTCGGTACCTGTGTGCCCCCATGGCTCTGCCAGTGGTGCCGGGGCAGCCGGCGCTGCCCTCAGCCAGCGCTCGTTCTGTTACAGGTGGCTGGAGCGCAGCCTGCCCGTGTACAGCTCCCAGGCAGCAGCTGTCCTGCAGCCGCAGGTGGAACTGCTCTGGGTGAAGAGCAGCGAGGTGGCCCTGTACGCAGCTGAGCAGTGCTCATCCCTGCTGTCCTGGGTCCACAACAGCCTGCCCTGCTTCATTGAGTGGGTAAGAAGGATGTCCCAGCTGCTGGGAGAGATGAGGAGTGCTGGCGGGGCTGCAGCCTGCAGCAGCTCAAGAGACTGAAACCCCCATGTCAGGGGTTCCTGCCAGACAGCAGCACTGAGGGCAGGAGGTGGGGGGAGAGGCCCAAAGGAGGAAGGCGATGTCTCTGCTGCTGCTTCTGCACCAGCTGTCGGCTGCGAGCCCACCGGTGCTAGCAGGCCTGGGAAGGGGGAGCCATCGCCACAGGTCTCTGATGCTGTTCTTCCCCCCACAGCTACCACTCACCCCAGCTGCCTTCAGGCTGCTGGTGTTGACTGCATTGGGTCTGAAAGGGAAAGTTATCTTTAAGATAACTCACTAGTTTCCTGGAAGTCAGTAGTTTGGTGAAAAAGGGTTGATGTTAGCATCCCACAGAGCAAGCGGCATGGGTCCTGCAGCCCTGTCTCTGCTGTTTGATGGAGAGGGGTTGTGCATGAGCCGAGCGGTGAACGTGGGGAGGTCTAGGTCATGCCAGGCCATGGGGGAGGGATGCCTGGCTGACTGTGGCACAGCCGGGTTTGCACAGAGCCTCCTTCACGGCTACCCCAGGCTCCTTGGGCTGCCTGAACCTGTGCGTACCTTGGGCACCTGCTGAGGCGAGGAGGTCGTTGTTAAACCTGCACCTGCTCTCTCTGCCCCTGCAGCTCCAGTCCCGTGTCCCTGAGTCCCTGCTGCACTTTGCCGAGTGCATCAGAGAGCTGCTGCTCTTCCTGGTGCGGAGCTGCCTGCTGCCGCTGCTGGAGTGTGTGGCTGTAGCGCTTGAGCGGGTCTGGAAGCACTGTGTGGACTCCTGCAAGTGAGCATCCATCCCTGCCGCTCTCGAGCTCCGAGTGCTCCCTCCGGGATGCTCTCCAGGCCCGGTGCTGCCCCGTGGCTACAGGGGCGGGTGTCTGTCCCTCGGTACAGCAGCAGCAGAATCTCTCCCTGACCTGGTTGCAGGGGGCTCCTTATTCTGCTCTGGCAGAGGGGCTGGGACATGGCACCATGGCTGAGCCATGTTCCTGCAGAGAGCATCCCCCATGGGAGCAGCGCGGGCAGGTAACTGTGCTGCAGGACCTGCAGCCACCCCCAGCTCTGCATGAGAGCTGGGCAGGGGAACGAGTAGCGTGCGTGCTCTCACGTGGCTGTGTCCCTGCTGCTGGCTCGAGGAGCTCCCAAATCCCTCCTGGGCTGCCAGTGCCCGGGGCTGGGTTGCTGCTGCTGCTGCCTGTGGGTTTGCCTGCCCTGCAGCTGGCAGGTTCCCTGCCTGAAACCTGTTTCCCTCGCTTTTCCAGTGGAGAAATATCATGGGACTGCATGAGAGAACATCTGACAAGCTTTACCTATTCTTCTTGGATTTACCTGCAAAACACAACCATAGCCATCAAAAACTGGGCCCTGGCTATGATTTCAGGACACTGATCTGCTTTTTGGAGGAGTGGGGGCACGGTCATGTCATCTCCCGATGTTCCAGCCACCGAGGAGTATCTCCAGCACAACTTGCGGATGGCAATGCCAAGGGAGATATACACAGGGACTTTGGGCTTAGGTTGGGGCTTACGGGGGAGGTGGGTTTTGTTGGTTTTTGGTTTGTTTTGCATTGGGGTTTTTTTTTCCCCTGGGGAGACACATCCAGGTTTTCCACACCTTGTGAATTAGCTTTGGCTTTCCCTGTCCTGCTGCCCCTTCTCTAGGTCTGGATGGGGTCAATGATCTTATGCTTTGCCTGCAAGTGCATCTGTCCCAAAGTGTCAGAGGATCAGGTGCAGACACCCAGAGGTCTCCCACCCGTGTCCCCCACTCCTTCCCACGGGTTCTAAGTCGATGAACTGGACTGATTACTTTTTTTTTTCTCCTTTTGAGTGCACGTGCTTTGTCTTCCTTATTGGAGATGTCTGTGGAGTGGGGGGGCTGTCCAGAACCCTGGCACACAACTTGGGGGGGGGGGGGGGCGTCGGGGGGCAAGGGGGGTTCTGGTGGTGGGGAAGCACCCCAAATGCCAGAATTCCAGCCTCACATACCTGCCGGGGCTGTGCTGCCTGTGCAGTGGGCTCCGTGTTCCGGGGTTGGCGCTGAGCAGCGGTGGCCTGTGGGGGGGTGTGGCGGCAGTTGTGGCTGGTGGTGGGGGATTAGCTCAGATGGTAGAGCGCTCGCTTAGCATGCGAGAGGTAGCGGGATCGATACCCGCATCCTCCAGCCTCGCTGCCGCGGCAACGCGGGGAGCGGTTGGGCGACCCGCCTGGTTTCTTTATGGACGGGGGTGCGCGGTTCTATGTATAACCATATGGCCTTATGTGCAGGTGTATATATAAGTGTGTGTATGTACACGTGATACTATGTACATGTGTGTATGTAGAAGTGTGCATGTATTCTTATGTACAGGTGCGCATATGCACGTGTGTGCATGTATGTGCATATACACATGGTTTATATATATGTATATACATGTGCATGTTTATATGATGTCTATGCACATGCATGTGCTTTGAGTGCGATATAGATGTGTGTGCAGACGTATGTATGCATGTGCTGCATGTTATGTGCAGTTGTGTATATATGCATGTATGAGTGGGTGTGTGTATATGTTCTCATGCATGTGCACGTCAGTGTGCATCTATGTACATACGTACTGCACATTCATGTGTTCTTATGTACATATGTGCATACATGTGTGTATGAATGTGTATATGGAGATGTGTGTACGTGTGTGTGCATATACACGTGTTCCTATGCACGTGTGTGCGTGCATGTATATATATAGGGGTGTGTGCACACACATGCACACACCTCTATACAGACATATGTGTGCATGTGTTCTTATGCACGTGCAGGTAAGCGTGTGCTTACAGGCGTGCATGTATGTGTGCGGATGAACGTATGTGCATGTGCCGCTGCCCGTGTGCCTGTGTAGTATGTGTACAGTACGCCTGCGAGCGTGTGCGCACGGGGCGGGGCCAGCGAGGCAGGCGCGGCCCGCTGCCGAGGCGGCGTCCAACGGGCGGGGGGCGTTGCTAGGGAGCGGCGGGCCAATAGGCGCGCGCGTTGCTGTTGCCGGGCGGCGCGGCGGACCGGGCCGAGGCGGGCCGGGCCGGGCCGGGCGGCGGAGCGGGGCGATGAGCGGTGCCGCGGCAGCCCGGCAGCCATGGAGATCCGCTGCGGGGGGCTGCTCTTCAGCTCCCGCTTCGACTCGGGCAACCTAGCGCACGTGGAGCAGGTGGAGCCGCCCGGGGCGGGTGGCCCCGGCCCCGCGGCCTGGGGCGCTGCCCTCCCCGCCGCCGACTACGAGTTCAACGTCTGGACGCGGCCCGACTGCGCCCAGACCGAGTATGAGAACGGTAACAGGTAATGGCACGGCGGGGCCGGCTGGGCGTCCCTTGGGGAAGGGGGTTGGCGGGGCTGGGGGGCTGCGGAGAGGGGCGTGGGTAGCTAGCGGGGTCAGGGGTGCCCTGGGTGGGGGGGGTGCTTCAGGGGTCTGTGCCCCGCACCGGGGATCTGACCGGCTCCTCGCGGGGGTTGCGCTGGCGGGGCTGGGGGTGGGTGGGGGTGGTCAGCTGGCGAGCTTGGGGGCTCCCGTGAGGGGGGACTAGTGGGCTCTGTGGCTGACCTGGGGCTGCTGTACCTCCCCAGGTCCTGGTTCTACTTCAGTGTGCGGGGGGGAGCTCCGGGGAAGCTAATCAAGCTGCACATCCTGAATATGAACAAGCAGAGCCGGCTGTACTCCCAGGGCATGTCCCCCTTCGTGCGGACCCTGCCCGTGCGGCCCCGCTGGGAGCGCATCCGCGAGCGGCCCAGCTTCGAGGTACGGGTGCTGAGGCTGGGGGCTTATGCTGGGGGGGGGCCTTGGCTCAGCTGCCGTAACAGGCAGGGGGAGAGAGCCCTCGTGTTCAGAGTGGGGGGCAGCTCCAGGGACACAAACGCTCGCTGTGCCAGGGTGACCTCCAGCTTTCTGTGGCAGAGTGGAGCAGGCGAGCTGTTGGCTTTTACTTCAGCAGCCCCACGCGGTGGGGGGGCGGGCAGCGATAAAACCCCTTCCCAGGGCCAGCTCGGGCCAGGGCGCAGGCTCTCCCTGGGCGATTTCCCTGTTGTGTGACTGGGGGGACCACAGAACTGCTCTCAAAGCATGCCTGGCGCTTCCCTTCCCATTAATTGCTTGTCAAAGTGGCTGGGAAACGGTTCTTTGTGGCGAGCTGTACGATGTTAAGAGTGCCAACGGCCTGCGAGGGGAATGTTGTGGGCCAGAGAGCTGTGGGGTGAGAACCTGAGGAACCAAAGTCAGCAGGAGCAGCTGTGGTAGCAGGTTGATTATCACAGCCCTGTTAAGCTGTCTGGGTCTCAAACAGGAGTTTGCTGTTCCTGGTATTTTCTATCTTTGGTCTGGTAGGAGCTGCTTGTGTGTGCTCTGGGTCATCTTTGCTCCGTGTGTGCTGCTGTAGGGAGTCAGCAACACCCCAGCATGCCCCCCTCTTCTGCCCCACAGAACAGGAGATAGAGATAATCTGTGATTCCCTGACACAGGACAAGATGATGCTTGATTTGGCCTGTGCCAGCACCAGGGAGAGATACAACATACAGCTGAGCTTTGCAGCGCTTGTTAAATTTGCAAAGTGTGCCAAAATAGAGTAGTTATTGCTCAGTCTCTGAGTGCTGGCTGGTGGGCATGAGGACAAGAAGGAACCCCCTGTGTTTCCCAGAGAGCTCTGCCTTAGAGCCAGGCGTACGGCAAGGCTTTGGTGTCCCTCCAGGGACCCAAGTGCTGGGCAGTGGGGCGAGCAGGGAACCAAAGGCTTTATAGGAAACAGTCTGGTATTTGAGGGATCTGAGCAAAGCGGGCTGTAATCTGCTGGCAGCATAGCTTTGATTCTGGTGCAGTTAGAGAAGGGTGAGCGGGTGCAGGCACCACCTGATGCACAAAGGAACCTGCACAGTGATGCTGGAGCAGAAGCATGGGGGCCTGCGGTGGCCTGTGCCTGGGATGCGGCTCTGTACAGCCTTGGCTGGTGGCTCCTGGGGCCGTGCCTTTGCTCAGTCTCTGCTTTGTGTCTGTCCCAGATGGTGGAGACGCAGTTTGTGCTGTCCTTCGTGCACCGCTTCCTGGAGCACCGCGGTGCCACCACCTACTTTGCCTTCTGCTACCCCTTCTCCTACACGGAGTGCCAGGAGATGCTGGCTCAGCTGGATGGCCGCTTCCAGGAGTGCAGGCACATGTCTCCAAGCAGGTGCGCACCCATTCCTGGCCCTTGCCTGCTTGGCTTTCCCCTGCCGTGGAAGCACAGTGCTGTCCAGCTCGGGCTGCAGTGGGGTGGAGTGCGGAGGGGGGTCTTGGTGCCCCTCGTTCCTCTGATGCTTGCTCTTCTGGGCCACAGCTCTGCGTGAGCAGCTGCAGCATCTCCCCCTGAACTTGCAGTTCTGAGGGGCTTCCAGAGGGTCCTTCACTGCTTCAGGCTGGACGCTCCTGGCATTCCCAAGAGCAGGTTCCCATCAGGCAGAAGAGGCTGAGGAGGGGCTGTAACAGAGCTGCAGCTCTCTGTTTGAGGAGAGGGGGTTCTTGGAGGCCAAGACCTTGTTTGCTTTTCCCCTCCTGTCTGTGGGAAGGTCTAGGCATCTCTCTCCCACCACTCCCTTCCTCTACAACTGCTGTCACAGAGAGAGATTTCACTGCCAAGAGCCAGCCTTAGCACCAGGTTCTTTGTGGAATCATGCTAAGAAGCTCTTCTGATCTCAAGAATTTCTTCTCTGAAGGCAGAGGAGAGCTTAACACCAGGGTGAAGGGGAGGAGTACAGAGTCAGTTTCCAGCTGTCCCTGCAGATAACTGTCCTGCAGCCCCTCCTGCCCCCAGAAGCTTCCTGTGCCATGGGGCTGGCACCATAAATACCTTTTCTTAGACAAAGGGCGAGCAGCAGTTTATTGAAAGGAGTTTGTTCTTAAATTTTCATGTGATGGAGAACTGTGAGAATTTCAAAACCTGACAGTCGGACAGCAGGAGTCTGACAGTGGGTCAAACTCAACTACTGACACGAGGCCCCTGAACCCCTTGGGATCACAACAGGGCTGGGTGGTCCTGACCAAACCCTTCTGCTGGAAGCCCTGGCCCCCTTGGCACAGCCTGCACTGTGCAGGTGGGTCATGCTCTTCTCTGTGCAGCTGTTGCATTGAACCCCCTGAGTCCGAGCCTGAAGACCAGTCCTGTGGCAGCACCTGGCTGGTGCTCAGGCTGTTGGCGACCCTGTGCACGCCTCACCATGGCGTGCTGCCTTGGCTGCGGTGGGCTCCCAAAAGCCAGGCGGCTGCTGCCCCCTCTGCTCACCCTGGCAGATGCCCTCAGAGGCCAGTTCCTTCTGTCAGTCAGGGTTTAGTTCCCCACCTGACTGGTCTCATGATGCTACGGCAGGACAACTGGACTGCCTGACAGCCACAGGCACCTCCACTGGGTCTGGCTGAGGAGCCGCTTGCCCACCGTTCCCCACAGCTGGGGGGGCTGGGCAGCATGACCCCAGGCCCTGAGCCACTGCTTTTCCCTCTGAAGGAGTTGCTGCTCCTGAGCACTTGTGTTCCTGGTGGACTCCAGGGGGAGTGGAGAGCTCAGCTGTGGGTGCCTGCTGACAGCCAGAGAGGGTTTGGTGGTTCAGGCTAGGGGCATGGAACTGCTGGGGAGCAGAGTGAGCAGAGACATGGTCCTGGATGAGTGGCTGGAGGCAGAGCTCAGGGCTGAGGGTGTGGAGAGTGTCCCCTGCCCAGCCAGGAGTCCCCCTCGCTCCTTAAGGGCATCTCCAGCAGCTTCCCCAGGGTGAGGCTTGCCACCCTGTCCCTCAGTCCTCAGCCCAGCAGAACGCTCAGCTGGGGTGGCAGCTGCCACAGCCAAGCCACTTTCTCCCCTGGGAGGGAAAGCTCTGACCCATGTGTTGCCAGCTGACCGAAGCAGGCCAGCTGGGCCTCTTCCCTTATTTTGCAGCCCCCTCGACTCTGTCTATTACCACCGGGAGCTGCTCTGCCACTCCCTGGACAAGCTGCGAGTGGACCTGCTCACTGTCACCTCTTGCCATGGCATGCTGGAGAAGCGGGAGCCTCGGCTGGACAAGCTCTTCCCAGACACCACCACTCCCCGGCCGCGCTGCTTTGCAGGGAAAAGGGTGAGCTGCTGCTCCAGCTTTGGGGCCGCGTTGGGGACAGCCAGCATGGCCAGCAGGCTGTGTGATGGTCAGTGTGGGGCCTGTCGTGGTTTAACCCTGGCCAGCAACCCAGCACCACACAGCCACTCGCTCACTGCCCCTCACCCAGAGGGGATGAGGAGGAGATCAGAAGGGAATATAAAACTCAGGGGTTGAGATGATAACAATTTAATAGGTAAAGCAAAAGCTGCGCACACAAGCAAAGCAAAACAGGGAATTCATTCCCCACTTCCCATGGGCAGGCAGGTGTTCGGCTGTCACAGCACTCTTGAAACTAGCCAGCTGCAACAAGGTCTTTTACTATCTTATAGCAGCATACTCATCATGCCAGTCCCTCTGCTGCCTTCTCCTAGTCTCTCCTCATCCAGGGCCCTTGCCCTCTCTATTCTCTCTGCTTCTTCCTCCTCTCCATTGGCTGCTCAACCCCTTAACAGAACCAGCCACACCTGCACCTTGTCTACACCAGCCGACCCACCGCCCCTGAAGCCAGCCCACAGCTGTATGTCATCAATGTCAATTAACCCAGCTTCATTCCTCTACATTCAGTCATCCCCGGGGAAGCAGGGCTCCATCATGCGTAAGGGTTACTTGGGAAGACAAGCGCCATAATGCCAAACGTCCCGCCCTTCCTTCTTCCCCCAGTTTGTATACCCAGCATGATGTCATATGGTATGGAATACCTCTTTGACTAGCTTGGGTCACCTGTCCTGGCTGTGTCCCCTCCCAGTTTCCCCTGCCCCTCCAGCCCTCTCACTGGCAGGGCCCAAGGAACCAAACAGTCCTTGGTTTAGTAGAAATATCACCCAGCAACAACTAAAAACATTAGTGTCCTATTGACATTGTTCTTACACAAAATCCAAAACATTGCACTGCACCAGCTACTAAGAAGAAAATTAACTCTATCCCAGCTGAAACCAGGATAGGGCCTTGCTGCCACCCTTGCGTATCTGACTTGAAAGGCGGCATGTCCTGAAAGGCTGGAGTTTTGGATGGAGAGCAGAGAGTCTGTGAGGTCCTGCATCGAGGCATGGGAATTGCCAGGACCCCTAGTGCACCCACATCATTTTGGCACGGTGAAATTCCAGAATCACACAGAGTCACAGAATGGTCAGGGTTGGAAGAGACCTCTGGAGATCATCCGGTCCAACCCCCTGCTAAATCAGGCTCTTGTAGAACAGGCTGCACAGGGTTGCAGCCAGGCAGGTCATGAATGTTCCCAGAGATGGAGATTGCTCAGCCTCTCTGGGCAGCCTGTCCCCGTGCTCCATCACCCTCAAGGGAAAGAAGTTTTTCCTCATAAAATACCCTCTGGTAGCAGCCCATACACATTTCCTAGGACTTTTTTTTCCTCTCTTCCTTTGAGTGCCATTTCTCTGTTAAGCTGTGAAGAAAGTGGTGAAAATGCTGTATTTGGGGTGTCAGCTCTTACTGCAGTAGGTGGGCCCTGCCTGCTAGGGCTGGGGGTGGGCAGGGAGCTCCATCTGACTGCACAGAGCTGGGGTGGGCAGAGCCAGGAGGCTGCACCTGCATCTCTTGCTGAGAAGTTCCTACCCAGAGAAGGCCTGTTCAGAAGGTGCTTTGTGTTGTTGCAGTCAGGCTCATTCCCCATTCTGTGGGATCACTTGGGGCTTTTCCCTGGGGCCCTTCTAAGGCTCTGCTGCTCTGCTGCCTGTGCTCTGGTTTCTCATGGTAGCAGGCTGTGGGGCTTTTGTCCCTTTAGTCCCATGCAGCGATACACAACCTTATTCTAAGCAAGACCTAGGAGAGGTTCTGGGCAAAGAAGCCACCAAAACCTGTTGTGTTATCACGCCCAATACCTACTTCTCTGCTCTGCGTAAAGGCCTTGGCTGCATCTCAGGCAGCACGGTGCCTGGCTGTGCTGGAGAGGGGGAGCCCCAGGGAGCGTTTGGCCCCTCAACTAAAGCCATCGCATCCCGGGGCCCGCAGGACCCATCACCCTTGTCTGTTTGCCCCCAGGTGTTTTTCCTGAGCAGCAGAGTCCACCCAGGAGAAACACCCTCCAGCTTCGTCTTCAATGGCTTCCTGGACTTCATCCTGCGGGAGGAGGACCCCCGTGCCCAGATGCTGCGGCGGATGTTTGTCTTTAAGCTCATTCCCATGTTGAATCCTGACGGGGTGGTGCGAGGCCACTATCGGTGAGTAAGCACAGGCTGTGGCTGCAGCTCTGTGGGGGTCTGACTCAGGCTGTTCTTTCCTGGTTTGGAGCCTGCTGCGCCTTTCGTAGTGGCTGGGAAGAACAGATCCCCACCCCTGTCATCTCTGACAAGGGCTTGTGGCTGCTGTTGCCTGCATAGGTCATCTCCTAGATCAGGGCTTTCTCGCTTGGGTGAGCAATGCTGCCCTGTGCCTTTGAGGCACTTGGGACGCCATCCTGTCCTTGCTTTCCCTGGCATGTTGGAGCTGGACCAGCTTCAGGGAGAAGGGAGAGAGAGGTTACTTGGGGCTCTGTCTCACTAAGGTGAGTGCCACTCCAGGAGAGAGGTTCTCAGCTGCTCTGCAGCAGAGTCTCTCCCTATCTGGTCCTGAGGGGATGATTTGGCCAATTATACTCCAGGATGGAGCCCAAAGCCCTGGCCATTAGGGGGCGAGGTCAGATGTGCCATTGCAGAATGGATGGGGCTATGATCAGGGTTATGAAGATGCTGAGGGGCTGGAGCATCTCCCTGGTGAGGAAAGGCTGCGGGAGCTGGGGCAGTTCAGTCTGGGCAGGAGAAGGCTGAGAGGGGACCTGAGCGATGCACACAGGTACCTTAAGGGCCAGTGTCAGGGGGCCGGGGCCGGGCTCTTGTCAGCGGTGCCCAGCGACAGGACAAGGGGCAACGGGCACAAACTGCAGTACAGGGAGCTCCGTGGGGAGAGCAGGAAAAACTTCTTTCCCTTGAGGGTGCCGGAGCACGGGGACAGGCTGCCCAGAGAGGCTGTGCAGTCTCCTTCTCTGGGGACGTCCAGAGCCCACCCGGACATGATCCTGCACAGCTGCTGTAGGAGAGCCTGCTTGAGCAGGGGGTGGGCTGGGTGGTCCCAGGGGTCCCTTCCCAGCCTGACTGTTCTGTGATGCTGTGATTGTGTGATGACATCTGTAAAGGACCTCACATCTCTGCTCTCTCTGCAGAACTGACTCTCGTGGGGTAAACCTGAACCGCCAGTATCTTAACCCCGATGCTGAGTTGCATCCTGCAGTGTATGGGGCCAAAGCTGTCCTCCTCTACCACCATGTTCACAGCCGTGTCCTGCCGGGCTCTCCCGACTGGAGAACATATGTCTCCCCACTCAGCACCAGCTCACTAAGCACAAAATCTTCCAACCATTCCATCTGCAGCAGCACCTCGTCCCCAGAGGCAGCCCTGTTGGAGCTGGAGAAAGCAAATAACCTCCACAACTCGCCCAGCACCTGGCGTGCCAGCACCTACTTCAGCCCTTCTCAGGAATCCCAGCTCTCAGGAGCACCTGCCATCGAGCTGGGCAGAAAGGACCAAGCTGTCTGGATCCTCCCTTCAAGCCACACCACAGAGCACTGTGAGGAGGAAGGCAGGAAGCCTCCACCGCCAGCACCTCTCCCTGAAACCATCCTGCCCCAGGACAGTGGGCTGGCCTACTATGTCGATCTCCATGGGCATGCCTCCAAGCGCGGCTGCTTCATGTACGGCAACAGTTTCAGTGACGAAAATGATCAGGTGAGGGCAAGAGGGAGGAGTACAGATGTGCTGGAGGAGGCTGGGACCCTCTCTGCTCTGCCCCCTCCCTAGGATCCCAAGTACTCCCTCCCACTGCTGGGAGAGGAGTGGGGAGGTGCCTGTCACACCACAGAGTTGGGACAGGACTGGTGCCCAGGGAGAGGGTGCTGGGCTGGCTGCCCTCCCTACCTTCAGTGCTTGGTGGGGTTTGCGCTCTTCTCCCTCGCCCTTCTTCTCTTCTCCCTCGCCCTTCTTCTCTTCTCCCTCGCCCTTCTTCTCTTCTCCCTCGCCCTTCTTCTCTTCTCCCTCGCCCTTCTTCCAGGCCTGTGACTGAGGCAGCAGCAGGTCTCAGCTTTTCCCTGGGAGCTGGCATGGCCTGGACAGAAAAGCTGCTCCTTCTGCTCCTAAGGAATGACAGAGTGGGGAAGAGCTGTGCCACTGGGCTCCCTCCTCTCTGCATCTATGAGCAGGCTGTGGGGAGAGCCCGATTGCTGCCTCTCCCTGCTGGAGATGGGCAGGGGGCAGGTAGGAGTGGGTGGGCAGCATTCCCCAGGCAGGGCTGGTGCTTGCAAGATGCTGGAATTGGGCTGAGGGAGTGCAGCCAGCACCCCAGTGCATCCCAGAGCTTGGCACTGCTGGGGCAGGATGAACACCCAAGGGGTCACCCAAAGTCACCCATGTTCCTTGCTGTGTGCTGTGCTTCACAGGTGGAGAACATGCTGTTCCCCAAACTCATCTCCTTGAACTCACCTCACTTTGACTTCACGGGCTGTAACTTCTCAGAGAAGAACATGTACGCCAAAGACAAGCGGGATGGGCAGTCAAAGGAGGGCAGTGGGCGAGTGGCCATATACAAAGCCTTGGGGATCATCCACAGGTAGGAAAACCTCCACTCAGTTGCTGCACATTGTGCCAGCTGCTCTGGCCCAGCTCCTCTCTGTCCTGGAAGGGGGTGGTCTTGCTGGACACAGGATGATAAGGGAAGCTGCAACCACCTCTGTCAGGGCAGCTGTGTCCTACGCAGCTCTCTGGTGGGATTGGGACTGGCCAGGAAGAGTGCTTGGTGTAGGCAGGGGCCAGAACCCAGCTGTGCCAGGGACTGCCACGTTCCTGCTTCATAGCCTGGCTCCTTTTCCTCTTGTACATCCTGTCCTGTCATATGCCTCCTGTAGCTGCTCTGGCTTCTTGTCCTCACTGTTGTAGAGCTGCTTGTGCACGGCTTTCCAGAAGGAATTCTCTTTCCCAGATGTTTATATTTGTATTGAGCTGTAATTAAAACCTGTTTAGTTGTAATGGGATCAGCTTCCCCAGACCTCCTGTGTGAGATTGCCGTGCAAGATTCCAGCCTCAACCAATCTGTGATTCTGTGAGTGAAGGATATTTGTGGGATCTGTAGCAGCCACACTGCTCTTTCCAACAAGAGGCAGGATATTTTTGGCCTATTTCTGTTGTGGTTGCTGGGAACATAAAAACGGCTGAAGCAATCAGACTGACAGCCTGTCTTACCCTCTTCGGCCCCGGTGGGGGCCAGTCACAGCTGCTGAGGGAAGAGTACAGGAAGAGAAGTGTGTAATGCTTCTTTAGTAGGTGCTGTGTTCCCCAGGAATCTGTGGTTTGAGGAAACGTGGAAGTGGTGTCCAGCTTCTCACCAGCCCTGGACTCCCCCCAGAAACCTCTGCACCCCTTCTGTGAACAGCTGCTCTCTGTGGGAGCAGTTTCATTGCTGGCTTAGGCTGGCATAGGACCAGCCTGGCTCCATCAGCTCCTTTCTTTCCCCCGTTGCCTCAGCACTTGCAGTGCGCTCTGCTGCTTCTCCGTGCCTGGCCGCAGGGTGGGTCAGGGAGCGTGCTGATCTAGCTAAAACCAACCCTGCAATAACAAATACACTGGGGTTTTAGGCTCCGGTTGCTGGTGTAAGTAGCTCTGCAGCCATTTGCTGTGGCTGGCGGGGAACAGCCCATGGTTAATCCAACAGCAGCACCCAGCTGTTGGGAGCACTGTCTGTGCCCGTGCTGGGCGATGCTGTGCAGGCATGTCGAACAGACAGGGAGGGAGATGCTTGGGTTTCCTGCTGGACTAGCAGGCTGAATTGTCTCTGATCAGTTGGACAGAAGCCAGCTGTCCTGGCTGACAGCTCCCAGTCACCCTCTCCTCCTTCATGCCTTCAGAAAGGTGCCCTGGGAGGGCTCACTTGGTGGTATCTTGGGAACTGAGGTGAGGCTGCCCAGTTGCTCAGTCCCTGGTTTGTCTTTTTTTGACAACAGATTTGCATTTCTCCACCCATCAGGGATCCCTTGCACTCCTCAGCACCTTTCCAAGATGACGGAGAGGAACCTTACAAGGACCTCAGCACCCTTGGATGCCACCCCTCATGGCCTGTGGACTCATATGGGTCATGTTAATCAGAAGATCTCAGACTCAATTATCCCCCATTTCTGGCAGTTTTCTTCCTGGAGCCCCAGCCTCAGGCAGAGCCATCCTCCCTCCCCACCTGTTGCTCCCTGCAGTGGAGCTCTGTTCCCTATGAGCTAGCTGATCTCCTGGTATATCTGCATCTCCCTGAGGACAGGGATGGATTGTTCCTGCCATTGGAGGATGCCATCCTCAAAAAGCTGCTGCTTTTCCTCAGCTTCTTTGTCCTTCGGAGCTGTCTGCAACAGGATCCCCCTTGCTGGTGCCCTGAATTAGCTGAAATTGCTGTTCTGGGGCCCAGGGTCTTTGCTATGCTGCTCTCCTCCCCTCGGGATCACAAACTCCACTATGTCCCTGTCCCTACAGACAAGGCTGATGTCTATTATCACATCCCCAGTTAACAAGTTCCTCCCTGTCCATGATCCAGCTGTGCATCACCTCGGGTGGCCCATCCAGCACCTGTACACTCATATTGGGAAGTTATTCCTCAACACCCTCCAGAAATCTGGAGGACTCTGGACTTCCCAGGAAAAGAAGCAGTATTTAATGCATGTTTCTACTGAGATTTTTTTTTTCCTTATCACTGTAAAGCACGGGGAATTTCTAGCACCTGTCACATTGTGCAGCAGAGATGCACTGAGCGACCAGGTGCTGTTTGCAAGTATTCATCATGTATCTTAGAAACCATTAGTTTTTTTCCCACCTTGAGATCACTGAGGGTGGAGAAAGCTGAAGGCTTGGAATAAAGAATGCAATAAGACAGCAAAAAGAGGAAATGGAAGAAGGGGAGACCCCACTTAGTGGCCTTGGGGTCAGTTTGCAAAATTCAGTGCCCTCTGGGACCCCCAGGTCTGTCCCAGTGGAGCCACTCTCCCAGGCTGGTCCTTGGCTAGGGAGGATGCAAAGCTGGTGGGGATGCTCCAGAGGGACTCGCCGGGCTGGAGGAGGAGCAGGCAGGGATCTCCTCGTGCTTCCACAGGGAACAACAAAGTCTCCCTTAGCCTCGGAGCTGGCTGTTAAGTTGTCAAAGGCTGCCAAGGCAGTTATGTGCAATTTCTCCTTCATAAATCTGACCGTTCCCAGACACTTGTCCTTCCTGCATTTCCAGGATTATTTTCTCCATCACCTTCCCAGTGATCAAGGTGAGACTGACCAGCCTGTGGGTCCCTGGCTCCAAAGACAGGGGTGACATTTGCTTTCTCCCTGTCCTTGGGACCCTGCCTTAGTCAGCAGGATCTCTCACAGATCAGCAGCAGCAGCCTCACTGGGTTATCAGCTGGCTCTTCCAGCACCCATGAGAGTGTCTGGCTATGCCCTACCAAGCTGTGGTGTCTGGGCTGTGCCATTGCTCCCTGGGCTGCTCTTCCTCCCCTGCAGGGACATCTTCCTCACTCCACTTTCCTCTGGTCTCAGGGGCCAGGGGCTGCTGAACACAGAGCTTGCCAGTGACGACCAAGGTGAAAAAGGCATGGAGTACATCGGGCCCCACTCCATTCAGCAGCTGGCTGTCATTCTCCGCTGCCTTCCTTCTGGTACTGATACACCTCAAGAAACCTTCTTGTAGCCCTTCTCATCCCGCAACAGATTCAGCTCTGAGTGGGCTTTGCCTTCCCCAGCCCCATCCCTGCCCATTCAGACAGCATCTCTGTGTCCCTCCCAGGTCACCTCTCCCTTCTTCCACTTCATGTGTCATTCCTTTCAATTTTTTTATCTTGGTCCAGCCTGGAGCTACGTGTTCATCTGTGCAGGCCTCCTGCCACCTTTGCTTTACTTCCCATGTATGTGGGTTGACTGTTCTGCAGTTGTTGGAGGAAAATGAATCTGCTCTCCTGGGCCCTTCTCACCAGGGCCCTGTCCCAGGGCACTCTTCCAAGCAGATCCCTGAAAAGGCAAAATCTGTTCTCCTGAAGTCCAGGGCTGTGATCCTGTTTATTGCATTGTTCCTTTCTCTCAGGCTGCTGAGCTCCACCATTGTGTGAGCACTGCAGTCAAGGCTGCCCCCGAGCAGTTCTTCTCTGCCAGTAACAAGGTCCAGCAGCATTCCCTCCTCAGCGCCCGAACTGGAATAGCCCCGCAGGCAGGGCTGCTCCTGCAAGAGCACCCGCTGAGCTGGTGAGATGAGGCACCTCTTGACTGTGCTGTGACATCATAGGCGTGTGCTGAGTTTGGTTGTGTGCTTTCTGTTTTCTGGCTCCCACCCAGGGACTCCTAGGTCAGCCTCAGCCAGCCAGCAACATCAGCCTGGGGGTTAATTTTCTTTAGCTGTCCTGATGAAGTCCAACTGTTCAACTGGGTGTCTATGCGGGACCTGGCAGGTTTTTTTTAAAAAAAAATTGGTCATCATTGTTGTTTGTGGGCAAGTTGATGTCACTGCGGTGTGGTGGCTCCAAGGTACTGATCTTTTTGCCATTGTGGTTTAACTGAGCTCAGCCCCGCTCTGTCCCCACAAGATGAGGGGACATCACGTCGCTCCCTGCGCGGCACCTTGCCCAGGCTGTCAGTCTGCCAGTTCCCCTTCCTTCCCTGCTCTGACTGCAGAGTGCCAGCACCCAGCTGCTGGGGTGCAGAGCAGGCAAGGAGTGGCTGTGCTGGGCTGCAGGGTCCTGTGTCTCTGGAGAGGGTTGATCCCACACCCCCTGCAACTGTGGTGAGCCCCCTGCCCCATAGTGATAGCCTGGGCTCCAGATGGCTGGGGAGGGAATGATCCCCTCTGCCTTCTGGAGCCCACTAAGCTGCACTCAGCCGATCCCGTGCTGCTGGTGGGGCTGTCACAGTGCCATGGTGGTTAGACCTGCAGGTGCCAGGAAAGCATTGGGACACTGGGGCAGAGGAGGGCCTTCCCCCAGCCCGATGCCCCCACAGCTGGGCTGTTTAATGCCTCCCTCACACCGATCTCCCTGCAAGGCTTCAGCTTTGCTAGTTTAGTTGCATTTCCTCAGTAAGAGTTCCCAGCTCCCCTTGCTCGTTACCTGGCACTCCTGTTGTCAGTTTACAAACTATCAGGATACACATCCTGGCTGTACGTGTTTTTGCAAATGCCTCAGCTCCACGCGCTGGCTGCACAGCATGCCCGAGCCTTCCCCTTCCTCCTCTACTCCACCATGGCAGCATGCCCTGCTCACTGGTGCAGACCTTCGGTGTCACACAGCTCCATCCCAGGGACTTCTCAATGGGTTTTCCCTAGAAGCAGAGAGACAAGAAGGTGGCTCTGCAGCTCTCTTGCCCTTTCCCTGAAGTTCTGCAGCCTGTGCCACATTGGTGGTCCAGTGTATCATCGCCAGGAAATTCGTACGGCATGAGGCTTTGCCCCTGGGGAATGGCGTGCCATCCATTCTCCTGAGCCCTTTGTAAATTTCTTGCCCTGTCCTTAGCGTGAATCCATCCCTGGTGAGTGCAAACCCTTTTAGGAAAAAAGCTTTTTTTTTCCCTAAAATAAAAAGAGAATATCTTTTGATAGTTGCTTCACCCTGAAAAGCAGCTAGGGTGCTCCTCATAGCTGTAGGTGCCTTGACAGTTGATTTAAGAGAAGAGGTAGCTACTCTGATGCTGTGGGAGCCCGGTGCTCAGTGATCACTGGCCGTTTCTGCTCTCCATATTCTCCGGGGCCGGTCCTTCCGTTGCATTGATTTTAGAGTCCAGTTCATTGGGTCCCGCATCGCAGCTGCCTCTCCTGTCCTCAGTACACCTCTGGCTTCTTCCTGATGACCAACTGCTTCTGATTTTTACCTCCTTTATTCCTGCCTCAGCGGATGAGAAGACACACACGAAGCAGGTTGCAGCAAGAGCTGCAGCTCCATGGCAGGAGCTTCTCTCCAGACTCCCCCTGGGGCTGGGACAGGAAGGACACTGGCAGCTCCCTGTCGGGGTGACCCCAGCTCTGTCTTCTAAGAGGCAGCAGCAGGGCTGCTGTGCTCAGGCAGGCATGGATCCGTTGGGTAACGTGGGCTTCTTTGTGCTTCACAGCTACACACTGGAGTGCAACTACAACACGGGACGCTCAGTGAACAGCATCCCTGTGGCCTGCCACGACAACGGGCGGGCCAGCCCACCGCCCCCTCCCGCCTTCCCCTCCAAATACACTGTGGAGCTGTTTGAGCAGGTAAGGGATCCCTGGCAGCAGGGTGGCTGGGTGTGCATGGCCCTGCCCTGCCCCATGCGCCCCAGGCATCACTTTTTGGCACCCAGGAGGAGACTTTCACATGCTCTCATTCCTCTGTGCTCACGTGTCCCTGTGAAAAGTGTGACTCCTCCACCAGTCTGTGGTGTGGGTTTGGAGAGCTGTGTGGTGAGAGACAGGGTGTTCTCAGTGCTGTAGCCTGCCTGTACGTCCCAGCCTGTGGGGCTGTCTGTGACTGTCCCTGCCACTAACCCCAGCCCCAAAATTCTTTGCCCACTGGCTAGACTGGAGGCTTCTGCCCTCAGCCTTCAGTGCAGCCTGGGACTGTCCCTGCATATCTCACATCACTGCTGAGGGGTGGGGGTCTCTGGTCCCTCCCTGCAGAGTGTGAGGCTGCCTGCTCATCTAGTGCCCACAGTGAGAAGTGGTGGGTCCCTGGGGCCGTGGGCACCTGGCTTGCTTCGCACTCAGAGGCTTCCTATGGGAACACTCTCCTTGGAGCCCACCATAATGGAGATGAAATGAGCCCTAGGGGGTTGTCTGGTTTTTGTGGTTGAGGTTTCTTTTCTTTGTTTTTCTGCCTCAAGTCCCAGAGAGCTGCTGCTCTTTCTTGAGGCCTTTCTCACCAGTTGTCTCTTGCCCTGGCAGGTTGGGAGAGCCTTGGCCGTGGCAGCACTGGACATGGCAGAGTGCAATCCCTGGCCCCGGATCGTCCTGTCGGAACACAGCTGCCTCAGCAACCTGCGAGCCTGGATGCTGAAGCACGTGCGTGGCATGAAGGACGCAGGCGGGGGCCCGCATAGGAGAGGAGGTGCCAGGACCCCCCCCCAGGAGCTCCACGTAAGGGCCCGCCGGGTTGAGTGTTCAAGAGCTGCAGGATAACGCCAATTAGAGATGATAAATGTACTCCAAGTGAGTTACCCTGCAGCTAACAAAGCTGAGGTTTATTTGCTTGCTTTCCCAGCTTGTCAGGGCCCGTGCTTGTCCCTGCAGCGCTTGCTTTGTGAACTGCAGGTGTAGGTACCCTCCACTCCGAGTCACTGGCAGGCAAGATGGGTGTGCAGCCACGCAGGGTGAACCTGTTTGGGATTCGCCTGCCCCAGTAACCTGGGAAGCAATAATCTGCCGGCAAGAGAACCAGCCTCTCTTCTGCTTCCTCTCCTCTCTCCCCAGGCTGGTCCAGTGCTGGACTGGGATGGATTTGGGACTGCGGGGGAGGGAGCAGGAGCTCTGAAGCAATGCTGCTGGGACAGCCACATCTGGCACGGGGGACTGGGCTCTGCAGCTGCTCAGGGACAGCCCTGGGGCTCTGACAGAGACAGTGTCTCAGCAGCAGCAGCCTGCTGCTGGGTGCCTGAGTTGGAGACGGTGAACCCACTCAGCAAGGCGTGGTGTGGCGATGGCTGGGAAGGACAGGGGGGTGGCAGAAGGGAGCCCCTTCCCCACCGAGCCAGGCTGAGATTCCTGTTTCTCATCCCCTTCCAGCGGGCTCCCCACCTCGGCCTCTGATAATGCCTTGTCCCGCGTGAGGAGCTTCAGCAACGGCACCAGCGGGAGCGGCAGCAGCCAGCAGGACTCGCCGCAGATCAGAGCCTCTCCCAGTTTCACCTTCAGCTGCAGCAGGCCCTCAGCTCTGGCTGCTGCGAGCCAGAGTCCTCAGAAAGGCAGCACCAGAGCCCCGGCACCAGGCAGAGGTAAGCTGGGCTGGGGACCTCTCATGCACTTGATCCCGTACCTGTCGAGCTGCTGTGCAAAGCCACAGCCCTGAGGAGAGCTCTGTGTCAGCGTAACTGTGTTTTGATGTAATAAAAGTGGTTTTGCGTGGAAGAAGTGCATGTGAACCGCCACCCCATCCCCTTGGAAGGGTCCCGGATGCTGTGCTCAGCTCTGGGCTCTGTCCTGAGTGGCACGGCTCTGGCTGGGTCAGGACAGACACCACATGGTGAGACCTGTGGCTTCTCCAGCCTGTCTTCTGCAGGGCACAAAGCGGGCCCCAGCTGTGCTCCTGCCCAACGGCTCTACAGCCCCTGGCTGGGCAAAAGCTGCCTACTGCTCCTCTTGCACCAAGCTTAGAGGGACTCTGTCTGCTGGGGGCTGCTAGGGGAGATTGCCCTTCTGCACTGGCAGTGCAGGGGCCAAGGGGCTTCTGGAGAAGCCAGCATGGAAAATCCTCCACTTCCTCAGCCTCAGCTGCTCCCAGAGCATTCCCAAGGCCTGCGGGGATACACCAAAGTGCCTTTTCTCTTCCCAGGCACCTGCTGAGCAGCAGTTGACCATGGCACATGACTCTGGTCATGGCGAGGCAGGCTGGCAGAGCTGTAATTAGCCACTGGGGACTTGGAACACATGGCGAGTCCCGTCCAGTGGGGGCCAGCTTGCAGCACCAAGCTGCCAAACCACCTCTACAGCTGGGAGAAAGGCCCTGGCTTACCACCCTGCCGCCAGCGCCTGGTGAGCCCTGCGGCTGCACCGTGCTCTAGCAGCAGGGGCTGCCAAAACAAGTCAAGGTGCTCGCTGTGGCCTCCCTGCCCCAGCTCCCTTGCCATGGGGCAGGGGACTCGGTGCCACTGCAGGCCATGGCAGGGCAGGCAGTGCTGATCCAGGGCCCTTGGGGGTTCGGTGCTGCACCCAGCTGGCCAATGGTGGGGGAAGCCAGTGTCCCGTGCTGCTCTGTGGGCTGGTCCCACAGGACCTCAGCTAAGGAAATGGGGCTTGACTGGGAGCCCCAGCCTGCTGTGGGGCTGCAGGCCCCCATGAGCACCGTGCTCTGAAGTATCCCAGTGCCCTGAGTTGGGAGGTGTGTGAGCGAGGGTCCATTTTGGGGGCGGAGGGGGCTGCCTGTGTGACTCTGCGTGCGAGACTGAAGCTGTCGTTGTGTCAAGGCTGTGTGTACTGGTGTTGCTCTCAGGAGAGACTGCCGTATTTCCAACTGTTGGCTTCTTTCTCACACAGTGTACCGCCTGTGTTTCTTGCGTTGCTTCATCCTCCGTGTTTGCTTTCTAGCACTTTGTAGTGACTGTTTCTCATCTGCCATGAGAACATGGTGGGGAGGAAATAAAAGGCTTATGTTCTCATGGGCACGTTGTAACGTCTGTTCCTTCTGCCGTGCATGCTTGGCCCACCCTGGAGCCAGCAGGAGCAACCCCCTGGCCCGACCCCTGGCTGCCAGGGGGTTGGTGACAGTCGGCGCGTGAGCAGGAACAGACCTTGTGGGGCTGGAGGGGAAGAGCCTGTCTCGATAGGACAGATGGGTGTCATTCTGCCTCCCTAGGCTGCGCTCTCCACTTGCTGGCTGCCAGTGCAGCAGGCAGCCGGGTGCTGTCTGCACGGCTTTCTCCGGCATGGGGAGCCGTGACTGGCAGAGCCGAATGCCTGGTGGGGCACTGGTGGAGCCCCAGCTGCCTGGCTCTTGGGGCTGGGACTTGGCTTGTCCTTCCCTGGCATCACCTGGCAGCTTGGCCTTCTGCATGACTGGTCTGGCTGGCACCCCCGGCACCCCTGGCCCTGGCTGCTGGCAGTTCTCCCTGCCACCTCAGCCAGCAGTGCCACAGCTCTCTGAGTGTGAGGGGTGCAGCAGCGCTGGCACTGCTGCATCTGCACGGGGAAACGTGGCCAGCAATGCTTTGACCCTGTGGCTTTGTTTCATGAGCCCCATGCTGCTGCCCTCCAGCCAACTGTCCTATCCCAGGGTGGTGCCAGGATGCTATCATGGCCTCTTCCTTCCCCAGGCAGCCGGGAAGGAACTGGGAAGGCTCAGATCCTGCCTGCAGCTCTGGCTGCTGCCAGCCAGGCGTGCTGAGGTGGTGGTTAGATGGCACAGGATGAAGATACTGTGCCTGGGTCACATCCCATCCTTCCCTTTCCTGCATATGTGCTGCTGAGATCTTTGTGCACATGGAATGAGGGCCTGTCCCCACAGGTGAGAAGTGGGGGTAAGGACTAGTGCCTGGCTGTGCCCCAGGGGCAACGGGATGGCCAGCTTACATGGAGGATGTCCTGTCCAGGACCTGCTGCGGCAGTGTCCCCCTCCCAGCTGCTTCCTCTGAGCCTTGCAGGAAGGGAGCCCTTTCCTGGTGGGCTCCAGCCACAGCCCTCCGGCATGGCGTGTGCCTGAGCTGGTTGATGGCGCCGGGCCCCTTGCCCTGTTGTCTCTCCCCTGTGCCAGCTGACAAGCCCTAGCTGTGGCAGGGACTGGTGTCCCCGCAGAGGCAGTGGGGAGTTCACCCAGCCAGTTGCAGGGGTGCAGCCCTCGCTGGCAGAGCTGTGGGCACTGCTGGGCCAGGTCTTCTCTTGCAGCTGCTGTGTCTGAGGAGCAGCAGCACCCAAAAGGAAGCCAGGGAGGGGAAGGGCAGGTCTCTGTGTGAGCATGGGAGGAGAGGGCCCAGTCTATGCCTGTGCAGTGCTGCTGCAGGAGCCACTTTCCCAGAGGGCTGCTCCTTTGGTCTCTGCTCAACACACCGTGCTCCAAATCCTGCTCCTTTCCAAAGCTCCCACTCCAGCCTGCCCGTGTCAGCCGAGCCCCAGGGAGCCCAGCCCAGACCCATGCTCTGCCCATGGCCTCACAAGTGCCAGGGTGAGGCAGGGCTTTCTGCAGGACCCCCCAGTGACCCTCTTGTCAGTGGAGCCTTGGTTGCTGCTGGCCTTTGCTGGCTGGAGTTTGTTACTGAATTGAGCTGTTTTGTTTGTGATGAGTCCAAGGTTAAGAGTTGTCACTCCTTGGTACCACCCGCCGTTGCCTGTAAAGCCACCCCTCAGTGAGAGTGCTCCTGCACGCCGTGAACCGGCACCAGCTTTGCCGCAGTCTGGCTCCCATCTGCTCCTGCTCACAGGGTCTCGTTTGCTGTGGCGTCCACCGTTGTTCGTGGCTTGCTCAGGAGTTCTATGTGTTGTCCAATCCTCTGGGGATGCTGCCATGGTTTCACCCCAGCGGGGTTGGGGGGAGAATGGAAAGGGTAAAAGTGAGAAGCTCCTGGGCTGGGGTAAAAGTTTAATAGGTGAAGGAAAAGCTGTGCACACAAGCAAAGCCAGCTCAGGCCTTCCTTCACCGCTCCCCATTGCAGGTGTGCATTCAGCCATCCCCAGGAGAGCTGGCCTCCACCACACCTAACGGTGACTGGGGATGACAAACACCATCCCTCTAAATGTCCCCTTCCTCCTCCTTCCCAGCTGTTATTGCTGAGCATGATGTCCTGCGCTCTCAGATATCCCGTGGTCAGTGGAGTCATCTGTCCCAGCTGTGCTCCCTCCCAGCTCCTTGCCAGGTGAGGAGCAGAAGAGGCTTTGGCGCTGTGCAAGCACAGCTGAGCCACAGCTTAGCACCTCTGTGTTACCAACACATGCAAAAATTAACTTTTTCCAGCCAAACCCAGCATGTGTTCGCACGCCTTGGCTCTGCTGGCACCCGTGCTCGTGCACCTATGTGGCACCCTCGTCTGTGCGACACCCTCGCTGGCACACTGTGCCTTCCCCATCCCCCTCCTCAGCTGACATGGGATGAGCTCGTGTGTGCTGCCAGCTTGGCCGGGCAGTGTGTGAGTGCTCATAGGGCTGGTCCCGTCCCAACGCCATCAGTGTGGCCAGCCATGCTGGGGACTCATGCCCAGCATGCTGCCAGCCAGCCCCGGCCCCCAGGCTGTTCTCTCCAGGCACAGGGCTCCCCACTTGCCCTCCAGCTGCCTGAGGTTTCTCTTGCCCCATTTCGGTGGCCCTGCTGATGACAGGCAGCCCTTGGCGATGTTACTTCCCCAGCGTGATGCTGCCCGGCCCAGCACCCAGCTGATTGTGGCAGATGCCAAACATTAGCCCCGGTGTTGCCCCACGAGGACGGTGCCTCGTGCCCAGCTGCCTGAGAGCCCCTGCTGCAGATCACCGGCTGCTGGGCCCAGCCCAGCTCTCCCGGTGCTGTGGGCAAGCAGGCTGGAAGTGTGGCTGGAGTCAGGGTAAATGACATCCAGCCACCGCCTGCTCCCACCAGGTTTTTCCTCTGCCACCGTGAGGTGACAGCTGAGTTTTGCCACATCCCAGGCACCTTCCCTGGGCCTGGACAGTTATGTCCCACTCAGCCTCCCATCTGCCGGTGGAACTGGGTCAGAGCCCATCACACCGGCAGGGCCAGGAGCATGAACTGGGACCAAGCCCTGGCACGCTGCTTTGCCGCAAGTGCAGTGCTGCGCTCCTGTCCCTGCCTGTCCCCTGCACCGCTGCTGAGCGCCAGCACGGGCGCAAAGCCCGGTCCTCAGCCACAGCCTCATCCTGCGGCAACTGAGCCGCGTGTCTGCTGCTGCTGCTTCTGGCTCCAGCTCTGGTTCCCACCAGCAGCCCTGGCCCCACGCTGAGCTGTTGAGTGCCTGTCACAGTCTGCCCGCTGGCATTTCGGCAGCTGCCAAAACGGCTCCTCTTGCTTTTTGGCTCTGGGGCTGCGCCTCATGCCCATGCTATGGTGGAGGCCCCAGCCCTAGCGAGGCTGGCAGGCAGCTCCATCCCGACTCTCCTGGCTAAAAGGAAACAGCCACAGCCAAGCCCCGTGGCTCAGTGTGTGGCTGCTGCAGCCGCAGGGAGCGGTGTTGCCGGACTCCCAGTGCCAGCATGCTGCTGCTGCCCCAGGCACACACCAGCCAGTACCTGGGTGGGTGTGGGGAGGCGTCATGCCCCAATGGCCAGTGTGGCCAGGGGATCCTGGTTCCTCCTGCCAGAACTACAGTGGCTCGGTGGTGCTGCCGGCACGTGCGTGTGCCGCGTCTGGTGCCACGCTGGGCCCTGCACGTCCTGCCTGCACAGGGCCCATGGTCAGGGCAGTGCCACCATGCCAGCTGCACCTGCTGGGTGCCATGGCGTAACTCCGTGAGTGCTCTCTGCACCAGTACTGGCACTTCCTACCGCAGCAGCACTCCAGGCTTGGCCAGGTCATTGCAACTCACACCGCAGCAACTCTGTGAGCCCAGGGCAGGTGGCCAGTGCCCCCACTGCAGCTCATGGCTCTCCATTGCCAACCCTGGCACATCCCTGGTGCAGGCTGAGTTCTGTTTTGTTTGTCACACAGGGACCCTGCCAGCAGGCACCCAGGCAGCACCGAGCACCAGCAACAGCCACAGACCGCGGGAGGCCCAGCGTGGTGCAGGAGAACAAGCGGCTGCCCATGGCACAGCACTGCTGCAGGTACCACGGAGCCTGGGGCAGGGAGGGCAGCTTGGGGGGAGTGGAAGGGCCCCATGGTCCCCAAGGAGGGGACTGTCCCATGGTGCTGCCAGTTTGGCCCAGGGGGATGTGGGGCTGAGGCATGCCAGGGAGCACATGGTGCCCAGGCTGCACTGGGAGCTGTTGGACCCCCCTCCCAGCATGCGGGGCACTGCACACCAACCACTCAGGCTGGCTGGGGGGCATCCTAAAGGCTCTGAGACCCCCTGAGTGTGGGGCTCTGCCAGGAGCTTCTGCCCCACGTGCATTTTCCCTGAGCCATGCAGACAGCCCAGGCAGCAGGGGTCAAGCTCCCAGCAGCCATGGGGGTCCTGCAAGATGATGACTAACACCCCTCTCAGGTGCCCACCGTCTTCTCCCCTCTCCACAGGTGCTCCCAAAGAAGCTGGATGCCAAGAGACCCCTGGAGCAGCCCGGGTAGGTGCTGGCATCAGTCACAGTGGGGGGCCATCCCCCAGCATGGGGTCATTTCTCAGCCAGCCCAGAGTCTGTGTGGACACCGGGTTGGCTGCCCACTGGGCAGCAGGGCTGGAGCTGCAGCGGGGTCCAGGCAGCAGCACCCCCAGCCCCGGTAGCATCCACCAGCCCTGGGGCCGCTGGCAGGAGCTGGAGAGCCCCCGGCTCCCACCTCAGGAGCCGCCTGTGGTTCTCTGCAGCCCGCGGGGACCCCCACTGCGCCCCAGCAGGATCCCTGTGCGAAGGAAAGGGGCAGCGACCAGTCAGAGCCTGCCAGGACCCCTCACCAACAGTGCTGCAGCCCACCGGACCAGGAAGCCCAGCCATGGCAGGCCCCGGGCTGTGGAGACTCTGCCAGGTAGGGCACCGCACAGCCCTGGCATTGGCAGGGCCTGGCATGGGGCTGGGGGCTGCCCCTGCCCCCTGGCCTGGCTGGGAGCCGCAGTGCCTGTCCTGCAGCTGGCCCCGGCTGGGTGACCCCGACGTGCTGCAACAGGCCAAGGGGGCCGAAAGCCCCAACATGGGGGCTGTGGGGCAGCCTGGGGGATGCCTGTGCCTGGCTGGTAGCTGACACCTGTCTCTGTCCCCGCAGGGCTCTGCCAGGAGGCCCCCACACCCCCCGGGGGGGTGCAGAGTGCCAAGGGACTCTTCCTGTGCAGGGGCAAGGGCCTGCACCCCCAGGTATGGCCCCACAGCATTGGGGGGCTGCGATGCGGGCAGGGGGACCCCAGCCCTTCTCTGCCCCATGCTGGCAGGGCCTGGGCAGGGGCCACAGCACTGGGGAGGGGGCTCTGGCCACTCTGCCCCACCCCAAGTGGCCTCTCTCCACCCCAGTCTCCCCCACCACAGCACCCAGCAGGCCCACCCGCAGGCCCCCCCTCGCTCAGTTCCTACCGGCAGCTCCTCTCCTTCTGCGCTGAGGCCTGACCGCAGCCACCAGCATCAGCCCTGTGACGCCAGCACCCCAGCATGGGGCAGGGCCGGGGCACCCCCGCAGCCACTGTGGTCCCTGTCCAGACCAAAGCCGCACACTGCCGAGCCCCGGCTGCGGCACCACAGGGGACCCCAGGCCCGCTCTGCCGCTCGCCCCTGGGCTCCAGGCACAGCCCAACACGGTGCCTACACCTGGCTGTGGCTGTCACCGCGCTCACCACACCGGCGGGGCAGAAGCGCCCGCTCCCTGGTGACAGGGAACTCTCACCCCCGGGCAGCCCCGCTCCTCCCCGCGGGACCGGCGGAGGGACACGGCACGGGTGGGAGACATTTTTACATCACACGATTTTGTCTTGTATTATGGTGTTTCCGTTAAACTTTGTTTTAAAGAAGTGCGGCCTCCTGCCTCTGTGCGGCACCATGGTGGGCACTGCAGCGTGACGGGCACCGGGCCAGGCTCTGCCCCGCCATGGCGCGACGGGAGGGTGCCGGTGTGGGTCGCCTCACTCCTGCTTCTTGGGGTTGTTGACGGCAACGTAGTGGTAGAGGACGACGAGGAGGAAGAGCGAGACGCCCAGCATGTTGGCAAAGATGGCGAGCTGCACGTCCGTGATCATCCTGCCGGAGGGACGCGCTGCCAGCCTGGTGGGGACCCCAGCGGGGACACCGGGACCCCCTCCCGGCCGGGACAGACCCCTCGGGCCGCGATCCCTCAGGACCTACTTCCGGTTGTGACAGACCCTCCGGGCCGGGACCCCCCCCCCAATCCCCCTCCCGGCTGTGACAGCCCCAACCCCGGGCCGGGATCCCCCAGTCCCCATCCCGACCGAGACCCCTCCCGACTGCGCCCACCCACACACCCCCGCCCCCCACGCTCACGCGCTGCCGGTGCCGCCGCCACCGCCGCCACGTCTCCCTGCGCCGCGCGCGACTTCCGGCCGCTGTGCACGACGGGAAGGGCGGGGCCGAGCGGAGGGAGGTGACGTCACGGCCCGGTGCCGGCCACACCGTGACATCACGGCTGCCGGCCCCCGGCCAGGCGCCGGCCCCGGGGCTTTCTCACCCCGGCGCGCGGTGACCCCGCCCCGCAATGACGTCACGGCTCCTGGCCCAGGGCCGCTGTTACGTCATGGCCTGGCTCACACCCGAGTCCCACGGCAGGGGGCGGGGCTGTCGGGGTGGGGGTGGGGCTCTGCCGGCCCCGGGAAAAGAGCCGGTGCCCACCCCATCCCCCGCTCGGGACCTGCTGTCCAGCCCCCGCCGGCGGCCGCAGCCCGAAGCCGCCCGGGGGGGAGCGATCCCGGGGAGCCCCAAGCGGGAGGCCCGGGCCCGGGCCCGGCTCCTTACAAGGCCGGGCCTCGGCGGGGGCGGGGCCGGGGCTAATTATAGCTGCTGGGAGGAGTACCGGGGCGTGCGGGGCTGGTAGGGTCCGGGATGCGCCGTAATGTGCCCCGCTGGGCTGAGCCGGGCGGGCGGGCCGGGCCGGGTTGCTGCTGCTGCAGGACGGCCCCAGCCCAGGGGCCAGCAGCGAGCCCTCCCTGGGGTCCCGCCCCGCGCCCCCGGCCGCGCCGGGCACAGAGGTCGGTCCCCCGGGGACGAGGCCCCCGGCCCCTCGGCTCCCCAGTGCCCCCCGGCCCCTCCGGCCCCTCCTGCCTGAGCCGTGGGGCCCCGGCGCTGCCTGGCGTCCCGCGGGACACGGCACGGCCAGTGCCACCTCCTGCACGGGCCCGGGGCTGCCCCACCGCCCGGCCCCCACAGCCTCCTCACAGCCCCCCGTAGCCCCCCCAGCCCCTGAGAGCGCAGAGGGGGCGGCGGCGGCCCCCCTGGGGTCAGTCGTGGCTGGGTGCCTGGCCCAGCACAGCCGCGGTCCCCGAGGCCCCATCCCCCACTCCCTCCCCTCCCCCGCCCAGCTGCCGGCAGCTGTTTGTGCTCAACGCGCCCTGGATGAGCCCCAGAGAGCGACGGGTTCCCGCAGTGCCGCGCCAGCCCGTGACGTCATCCAGGGCCGGGGCCAAGGTGTGATGTCACCGGGAGACTCTTACATCACTGCGTGATCTGGGGAAGCCGTGGTGTCACCACAGGCCTGGAGCAGTGGCAGGGTGTCACCGCTTGGTCCCTGCTGGGTCCCCCTGCTCCTGCAACCCTGGTGAGCCCCCCGTACCCCCCAGTGCAGTGCCAATGGTGTCAGGGTGGGGCTGGAGCTGTGGGGCTGTGCCTGGCTCCACACTAGCACCTACTGTGGGGTGCTGGTGCTGCCATGGGGATGTGGCACTGGTGGAATGTCAGGGACATGGCTGGATCGGGCTATGGGCAGGGACACACTCTGGCTGCACCCACCCAGTGCTGGGGGCTGCCCCACCAGCAGCACCGGCTCACCCCAGGGAGCCTCAAGCTGGGGAATGGTGAGTACAGCCACTAGCTGGCCTGTGGCAGAGGGTGCACAGGGGTGACACATGCTGTGGGTGGATGAGGAGCAGGATGCTGTGCAAAGAACCAGGTGCCACACAAGACTGTGGTGGTGCAAGGCATGGAGTGCCATGCAAGACCGTGGCAGTGGTGGTTGTGGGGTGCCATGTGAGGCCATGGCAGTGGCTGCAGAGGTGCCAGGTGTAGGGTGCCATGGGAGGCCACAGTGGTGCCAGGCATGGGGTGCCGTGCGCAGCCATGGTGGTACAAGATGCGGGGTGCTGCGCACAGCTGTAGCAATGCAAGGTGTGAGATGCCACACGAAGCCGTGGCGGTGCAAGGCACGCAGTACCATGTGAGGCCGTGGCAGTACAAGGTGTGGGGTGCCATGCAAGGCCATGGCAGTGCAGGGCGTGGAGTGCTGTTCGAGGCTGTGGCAGTGCCAGGGGGGCAGGGTGTTGTGCGAGGCCAGGGTGGTGCAAGGTGTGAGGTGCCACACGAGGCCATGGCAGTGCAGGGCACGGGGTGCCATGCGAGGCCACAGTGATGGCGGGGGGGACCCGTCGCGGTTGCACCAGCCGTGCTGGCTGCCTGCAGCCCTGGCCCCCTGCCCGGCCTCTCTGGCTTCCCCCGTCCCTCCTTCCCGTCCTCGCTGGCGTCCCGGCCTAACGAGAAGCAGATGTGCGAGTGGTGGGGGCCGGCGGGGGCCGCGGTGCCCGGCGGAGGCCGGGGCGCGCCGGGGGCTGTGCGGGCCGGGGAGGGGGCCGCAGCAGGCAGGAAGCAGGGGGCCCCGGGGACCCCGTCGGCGGGCAGTGCCGGGGCGGCTCTGTGGCAGCAAGGGGCTGGCCGAGGGGCGGCCGAGGGGAGGGCAGAGCCGCCGTGCCGAGCCCAGCCGTGCCGAGCCGCGCAGAGCCAGGAGAGACGGAGCCGCGACGGGACGCGCCATGCACTCCTGAGCTGGGCCGTGCCCGCCGAGCCGAGCCGAGCCGTGCCGAGCTGCCCGCCCAGCATGGCCCCCTGGCTCTGGCCGTGCCTGCTGGCCGCCCAGGCCCTGGCTGCCAACTTCCCCCCCAGGTACAGCCTCTACACCGGGGGGGGCGCGCCCCACGGCTCCGTCCAGGCCACGGCCCTGCAGGGCCCAGCTGCGACCCACGGCGGTGCCCGGGCCGCCAGCCGGCACAGGTAGGAGCCGTGACCGCCATGCCGGGCCGGGCCGGGAGGGGACACACGGGCGGCCGGGCACCCACACGTGCCACGTCCCACTGGGGTGATGGGAAGGGGCAGCGGGTCCTGTCCCCGGTGGGTGCTGCCGTGCCGGGGATGGCGGTGGGGGTGTCCCACAACTTGGTGGGGGGCAACCCCCACCCCTTGATGGCCCGCTGTCGCCGGCACAGCCACATGGTGGGTGTGGACGGTGGGCACATGCAGAGGGGCCAGACCCGGGGGCGTACGTGGGGCCGGCACCGGGCACCGGGCACCAGGAGGGGCTCGGGCCAGGGGCACAGAGCCCAGGCTCCCCGCAGGGATGGCTCTGGGTGTGCTGGGCTCAGCGCGGCTGGTGCCGGGGATCCCAGGGCTGCTCTGGCCCCAGCATCCCCCGGCCCGCGCTGTGCAGTGCAGGGCCACCACTGTCGGGGAGGGGGCGAGGGGCCCGGACCCACCCTGTCCCTGTCCCCACCTCTGCCGGTGCCATGCCGGTGGCTGGGGACAGGCAGCGTGGGGTTGGTGTGGGGCAGCTGGTGCCGGTGGGTGGGGGAGCTTGGGGGACTGCTGGGCTGGGGGTGGCCCCACACCCCTGGGTTGGGGGTCACACTCTCGCCGTGGCCACATCAGTGCCACAGCAGCGTGGCCATGCACAGTGGAGCTGCCTCGGCACAGCCACCGCCGTTGCCTGCCCTATCCCTGCCCCAATGCCAGCACCGTGGCAGCCCCACTGCAGTCCCACTGCAGTCCCGGGTAGTGTGGCAGGACCTGGCTGCTGTCATGGGGCTGCCTGGAAAGGGGGGATGTGGGGTAGGCACCCCCAGCCCAGCCCCACATCGCCGTAGCAGGGCACAGATGTGGCTGAGCATTTACCTGTGGCTTTGGGGGCACAGTGGGGTTTCCCCACACGTGGGGGGTGCAGTGACCAATCCTTATAGCTTGGGGGGCACAGTGGCCCCTCCCTGTGCTCAGAGCAGGCATGGGGGGCCATCCTCATGCCCTGCCCTTTCAGGAGGGCTTTCATCCCATCCTGTCCCCATCCCGTATTACACATCTCATGTCCCATATCCCCGTCCCATCTCATCCCTGGAATGTGGGCATCCCCAGTCCTGGGCAGTGGGACCCTGGGGCCGTCTGGGGGTCCCACAGGTGTGGGGTTAGGAGGCACAGTGGGGAAGGGAAGAGAAGGGAAGGGAAGGAGGGAGGGAGGCGAGTGGGGGCCATGGTCGGCGCAGGAATTCCCGGCGGCCCCCGGGGAGGAGCTGGAATCCAGCCGCGGCCTGAGGGGAACCAGCCGGAGTCTGACGGGAACGGCCGCAGCCCCACAGGCCCCCACCGCAACCCCCCAGCTCCCACCGCACCCCCCCAGCTCCCACCACAAGGTCTGAGGGGCCTGGGAGGCCGCTCCTTATGGGACTGCCTGAGGGGCTGCTCTGTGTGGGGCTGGGGGCTCTGGGTTCGGGGCTGGGCTTCAGGCTCCGGGCATAGACCATATAAGGCTGTGCCAGGGTCCTTGCAGTCTGCAGGGCCATGCTGGGGTCCCGAGCCATGGGGCTGGGGTCCTTGCAGCCTGTGGGGCCAGGCTGGGGTCCCGAGCCATGGGTCTGGGGTCCTTGCAGCCTGCGGGGCCAGGCTGGGGTCCTGAGCCATGAGGCTGGGGTCCGTGCAGCTTGCGATGCCGGGTTGGGGTCCCGAGCCACAGGGCTGGGGTCTTTGCAGCTTGCGATGCTGGGCTGGGGTCCTGTGCCATGGGGGTGGGGTCCCTGCAGGCTGTGGGGCCGGGCTAGGGTCCCATGCCATAGGGCTGGGGTCCCTTCAGCCTGTGGGGCTGGGTTGGGGTCCTGTGCCATGCCATGGGGTTTGCACCTGGCTGGGAGCTGTGAGGCCCCATGGCTGGTCCTGCAGGCCTCTGGGCAGCCTGGGTTCCTGCACCCCAGTGTGGGGGGCTGGGGGAGCAGTGCCCCCGTGCCATTGCTTTGCTCAGGGGGACAGTTGATCCCCTGTTGTATACTCCAGGTTGGGGGGCACAATAGCTGTGGGGTGGCTGAGCCCCCCCCAGTGGGTGACTGTCCCATCTGCCCCTGCCCCACCAGTGCAGAAAGGACCAGGGACATGTGGGGCAGCTATGTGGCAGGACAAGGGGTGCCCATCCCCAGGACAAACTGTGTGGGGCCCCACAGCATGGCATGAGGGGGTGTCTAGCACACCAAATCCTGTCTGGCTGCCCCAAACCCCACAAACAGAGCCCCCAGCCCCACAGGGCTCCCCAGTCGCTGCCCCATGGCTGGGGGGCCACGGCTGCTCCTGCAGTGCCACCGGCCCCAGCAAGAGCTTGGCGCAGAGCCCTGGTGCTACAGGCTGCTGGGCAGAGCAGGGATGAAAGGGCTCCAGCATGGGGCAGGATCCGGCCCATTAACCCCACAGCACTGGGCCGTGACGGCTGCTACCGGTGGGGCCGGCAGGGCGAGTGTGGGGGTGTGCAGAGGTGGGGGGGGCCTGGTGTGTGCCAAGATGATGCCTGGTGCGTGTGGGGGGATGCCCAGTGTGTGCCGGCCAGGCGCTCTGACTCCTTCCCACAGGAATTGGTGTGCCTACGTGGTGACGCGCAGCGTGAGCTGCGTGGTGGAGGATGGCGTCGAGAGCTTCGTGAAGCCGGACTACCAGCCCTGTGGCTGGGGGCAGCTCCAGTGCCCCCGCGTCCTGGCGTGAGTGGGGCTGGGGCTGGGGGAGCTCCGTGGGCTGGGGGGGCTCGGAGCAGAGCCGTGTTGGTGGTGGCCCCACCACCCCTGCTGCCGCAGCTGCTGCTGGTGTTTATCCACCCCGCGGTCATGTTTACTTTTTCGCAAGAGCCCAGCAGCCTCAAGCAGTGCTGGTTGGGTGACTGGCCCCTGTCCCTGCCTGGCCAGCAGCCCCCCCACAAGGTGTGTGCCAGGACCCCTGGCACACCCCGCGCTGAGGGCAAGTCGGCAAGCTGGCAGCTCGGTGGCAGGGCCAGCAGCATGGGGTGATGGCAGTGGCAGGGTGGCAGGGGCAGCCCCCCACCCCCAGCTGCCGGCAGCTGAGCAAGAGGCTGGGTGCAGGCAAGGGCCTGGCTGTACCACCGGGACCAGACCACAGCCTGTGTTTGGTTTTGCTCCCACCTCGCCAGCTGCCCAGTCCCGAGCTGCTGCCTTACGCCCCTGTGCGCACGGTGCCACCTCCGACACCGGCACCCTGGCAGGCAGCGGGGTGCTGGCAGGCATGGGGGACCGAGTGCAGGCAGGGCTTTGCCGCAGGACCAGCCCTGCTCCCCACACCCAGGACCTCCCCCCCCAGTGCCCCTCTTGCCAGCCCACACTGCGCAGCTGGGGGCTTTTCATCAGCCCCCGCCGCTGCGGCAGGGTCTCCTGTGCCCGCAGGTACCGCAGCTTCCTGCGGCCCCGCTACAAGGTGTCCCAGAGGACAGTGTCGGAGCTGGCCTGGCGCTGCTGCCAGGGCTACTCGGGCGAGGACTGCACTGAGGGGCCGGGGCCGGCATCCCTGCTGCCCACCAGTCGTCCCCGACCCCGGCCCAGCCGCCCCACGCTTTCTGGCTTCGGCAACCCCCTCAGTGGCCTGGGGGGCGAAGGTAGTGCTGGCAGGTGGGGGGGATGCACCAGCGGGATGGTCCCGGCGCAGTCATGACCGTGAATGATGCGGTACGGTGGCAGGTGGTGTGGATGCGGAGAAGGTGCGGCAGCTGGAGGAGCAGGTGCGGCAGCTGAGCGAGCAGGTGGAGGAACTGCGGGCCAGGCAGGAGCTACCGCCGGAGCAGCCACACCGGGCAGCGGGTGGCAGTCCCGAGGGCGAGCAGCCGGCTGATGCAGCCGCCCCAGCTGAAGTGCGGGAGGCCCTGAGCCATGTCCAGCGGCGGCTGGAGGAGCTGGAGAGCCGCCTGCATCGCCAGGAGAGCGGCCGGGAGGGTCCAGTGTCGGTGGCATCAGGGGACCCGGGGACAGCCACGGCACTGCGTGAGCTGGAGCAACGGCTGCAGGAGACCTGCGCTGCCTGCGCAGCCGGCACTGAGGGGCTGCGGCGGCAGGCAGCGGAGGACCGGGAGCGCATGCGGGCGCTGGAGAAGCTGGTGGGCTCAGTGGACCAGCGCAACCGGGAGGCGGTGGAGACGGTGCAGCGGCACATCAGCAGCCTGAGCAGCCGCCTGGCACCCGCTGCTGCCCCACCAGACGATCTGCACCGGCGCCTGGCCGAGCTGGAGCGGCGCCTGGAGGGGCTGCCCTCAGCCGTAGCGGGGTCTGGCGGGCAGGGACCAGTGCTGGCCCGGCGGCTGGCAGAACTGGAGGGGCGACTGAATGCCTCGTGGGCTGGCCCATGGCCCCCTGAGCTGGACAGGTGGCAGAGCGGGCTGCCGGCACGCCTGGCCAACCTGAGCCGGGCGGTAGAAGGGCTGGTGGTGAGCGGGGCACAGCACGGTGCCCGCCTGGCTGAGCTGGAGGGGCTGCTGGCCCGCTGCGGCTGGCCCTGCCCGGCACCCCCAGAGCTGACAGCGCGTGGCCAGGATGGGCAGCTCGGCCTCCTCCTCCAACAGCTGGAGCGGCGGCTGCAGGACACTGAGGGGCAGCTCCAGGCCCTGGGGGCCAGCAGGGTTGGGCTGGGCGGGACTCTGCAGGGGCTGCGGGCAGAGTGGGGGGAGCTGCGGGAGCTGCTGGGGGCACAGGGGGAGGCACTGGGGCAGCTGGCGGGGCGGCTGGGGCAGCTGGAGGCAGGGGGGGCCCTGGCAGAGGAGCTGGCAGAGCTCCGCAACCGGACGGGGCTGCTGGAGGCCAAGCCGGGGGGGCCAAGCCCCTGCCCCCCACCCTGCTCCCCACTGCCCGCCCCATGAGCTGGAGCAGCTGCGGGCCGAGGTGGATGCCTGTGCCGCTGCCTGCCGCCTGCCCGAGCCTGGCCCCACCGTGCCAGAGGCGGAAGCAGAGGTGCCACTGGAGGGGTTCAGTGTCTTCGGGGGCACCTCACCCTCGGAGCTGCGAGCGCTGCGGGGTGAGCTGGTGGCAGCACTGCTTTCCCTCGGTGGGATCAACAGCACAGTGCAGGAGCTGCAGGATTCTCTGGACCAGCAGGATGCCCGGCAGCGTGAGCTGGACGCCATCATTGACCGCATCGTGGCTGAGCTGGACCAGGCAGCGGCGGTGGCAGCAGCACGGCAGGCCGAGAGCGAGGAACGGCTGGAAGGGCTGGTGCGGGAGCTGGTGCGGACCAGGGGCTGCCCAGCCGGCCTGGAACCACGGCTGGCCAAGCTGGAGGGAGTCTGCGAGCAGCTGGAGGCTGTGGCGGGCGGGCTGCGGGGCGTCCGTGAGGGTCTGGGCCGGCACGTAGCAGGGCTATGGGGTGCAGTGCGGGAGCTGAACGGCACGGCCCGTGCCCAGGACGCGCTGCTGGAGAAGGCGCTGCAGGCCCAGCTCCCACGTCGGCTCAGTGCCCTCAACGCCAGCCTGCAGCACCTGCGCGGGGAGCTGCTCCACCTGAGCCAGAGGGACCTCGCTGGTGCGCGGGGCACGAGGGCGCTGGGGGGCATGGGGTGGTGGGGACTATGCTTGGGGACATGGGGCAGCAGGGAATGGGAAGACGGGGTTGCCAGTGAGCGAGGCAGTTGGGGGGCATGGCTGGGTGGGTATGGGGGTGCGGGGTGGGGGAATGGCAGGTCTACAGGAGGCTGCGGGCTGTGGGGCTGGGGTGTGGAGACGTGGGCCTCAAGGTGTGGGGACATGGGGACATAAGTTTTGGGGGCTCAAGCCATGAGGAATGGGGACACAAACCGTGGGGACAGCGGGGGTCAAGGTGTGGGGACACAGGGCTGTGGGGACGTAAACCACGGGGATCCGGAGCTCCAGGCGTGGGGATGTGGAGTGAGGGTTGTGGGGCTGGGGTGGCTTTAACCCCATCCTCCCTTCAGGCCCCCCTGGCCCCCCTGGACCCGTTGGCCCCATGGGTGAGATCGGCCCCTCCGGCCCCCCCGGGCCCCCTGGCAAAGATGGCGAACAAGGCCCCCTGGGCCCCCCCGGTAAGGAGCTGCCCCCCGTGCCCTGTCCTTCTTAGCAGGGCAGTGCTGGCATGGCCGGACCGTGCACCCCAGGGGTCCTGCCCCATGCCAGCTCTGCAGCCCTCTCACTTTCCCTTCTAGGGCTGCCAGGAGAGAGAGGTAGGGCTTGGGGGCTGGCGGGGCATGGGGTGCTTGTGGTGGGTGCTGCAGTGGCCATTTGGGGGGTGTCTGGCCTGGGGCAAGGGGGCATGGGAAGGCAGAGGACACTGGATGGGCCAGCCTGGGGTGATGGTCATGGCTGGCTGGGGCAGAGGGACTGGGCACACAGGGGAGGGGACGTGGTCAAGGGGGGGACATGTGGACACAGCAAAGGGGCAGGTATAGGGAGGAGCAGGGGCTATGGCTGCTGGGCCGGGTGCCCTGTCCTGATGCGCTGCCCAGGCACAGTAGGGGAGCCGGGCTCTGTGCCCCACATCGCCTTCTCGGCCACCCTGAGCACCCAGCGCACGGAGCCAGGTACCGTCCCCTTCGACCAGGTTCTGCTCAACGACGGCGGTGCCTATGACCCCGAGACGGGTGAGCGCCCACGGGTGGGGCAGGGTGGGGGCTGTGGGGCAGGAGGGGGATGGTGGAGTGGGATGGCGGCTACATGGTCATGGCCATGGGAAGGGGGGTGCTGGGCCTGTGTGGGGGGGTGCTTTGATGGCTGTGGGACACAGTGGGGGAACACCAGGGGGTGCAGAGCCCATTCTGGGGGCACTGGGGGGTCCCTAGGGGCAGGGCGGCTGCTAGCACTGACACCCACCCACCCACTGCCACAGGCACCTTCACGGCACCAGTGAGTGGGCGATACCTGGTGAGCGCAGTGCTGACAGGGCACAAAGGGGAGAAGCTGGAGGCTGTGCTGTCGCGCTCCAACCAGGGCATCGCCCGCCTGGACTCGGCCGGGTTCCAGCCCGAGGGGCTGGAGAAGGAGCCGGTGGCCGCGCTGCAGCCCAGCCCCGGGACACTCGGGGTCTTCAGCCTCCTGCTGCCGTTGGCTGCCGGCGAGACACTCTGCGTGGACCTGGTGTCAGGGCGCCTGGCCCACGCGCCTGACGAGCCCCTCACCGTCTTCAGTGGGGCCCTGCTGTACGACACCGAGGAGCCCTAGAGCCGCTGGACCCTCAGACCAGCCCCCTGGCATGGGGCTGCCAGCCAGCCGGGGGCACAGCCAGGCCGGGGGGTCCCCACACCCCGGCGGGATCCCCCCACCCGTCCTGTTATTTATCAGCACCCCCCCAACCCCTCAATCCCCTGCCACCACATGCCCTCACCCCACATCACTGCCCCCTAGACCGTCACACCACCCCACCACCCCCGGCCCCCCCACTGCCCCCCACAAAATAAAGACGCGGCACCGGGTTTTGTACCCGCGGTTCCAGCTCCTTCCTGCGCCTGGTGGCAGCACCACGATTTATTGTCCTGGGGCAGCCCCCCCCAGCCCTGAGAGAGCACAAGGCCACAGGGCAGCCCCCAGCATCACCCTGGCCTGGGGCTGTGGTGGGGAGGGGGCACAGCCAGCCCAGCCCGGGGGTCCTGCTGCCATCAGAAATCCTCATCCCAGCCCGAGAACTCATCCTCTGCTGGTGTCCAGTCGGTGGAGAAACGCTTGAAGTTGGCATAGGGCGGTCCCTGGGGTGGGGGATGGGGTCAGAGCCGGCTCCTCCTGCCCCCTGGACCCCAGCCCCATGACCTCCCCAGCTTACCTCCTTGATGAGCTGCCGGGTGGGTGCCTCCAGCTGCCGCAGCGCAAGCTTCCTCCACTTCAGGGCCCCAAACCACCTGGGGGGGTGGTGTGTATGCTGCAGGAGGGGACAAGGGGGGCCCCCACCCGTGCACCCGTTCCCCTCACCTGTGCTTCTTGATGCCACGGATGCCACTGGCCGTGTTCCCTAGGCGCTGCCCCGGACGGCGCCTGCAAGGGGATAGTGTGGGACAGGGCAGGGGGGGCACCCCTCCCCAGCACCCCCACAGGGTGCACTGATGCATCCACAGCACTTGAGTGCCTTGTTCCTGCTTGGGACACCCCCTGCCCCCTGTATCTGCCTGGGCTGTGGCAGGACCCCGCGGTGGGTGCCCTGTGCACCTGCAGAGCTTGCTGATGAGGGAGCAGGCAGCCTCGCTGAGGAAGGCAGGGAAGGAGAAGATGCCATCCAGGATGCGGCTGTAGATCTGCTGGGGGTCAGCGCTGTGGAAGGGGGGCCTGCAGGGCAGGGGCAGGTGGAGCCTCGCTGCAGTGGGGGCTTATCTGGCCCCAGGGGCGCACACTCACCTGCCCACCAGCAGCTCAAAGGCAAGGATGCCCAGCATCCAGAAGTCAACAGCGAAGTCGTGACCCTCCTGGCGCAGCATCTCAGGAGCCAGGTACTCGGGGGTCCCACAGAAGGAGTAGGTTTTCTCCCCCCGTCCCAGCTCCTTGGCAAAGCCAAAGTCGACCTGCAGGCACCAGTGCTATCAGCCAGCACAGCCCACCCTGCCAGCCCTCCCCAGGCGCCGGTGCTGGCGCTGCCAGGATGTCCGCTCTGGTACCAGCTTGATGTAGCCACGCTGGTCCAGCATGAGGTTCTCAGGCTTCAGGTCACGGTAGATGATGCCACGGCCGTGCAGGTACTCAAGACCCTCAACAACACAGGCGCAGCAGAACACAGCCAACGGCTCCTCAAAGCAGCGCCTGCATGTCAGGGACCAGCAGTTGTGTGGCACAGCACGGCATGGCATAGCATGGCATGGCACAGCCATGTGCTCATCCCAGCCCCGTACATCTCACGCAGCTTGGTCCACAGCTCACCGCCCTGGCAGAACTCCAGCAGCAGGTAGATGTACTGCCTGTCCCGGAAGGTGCCAAAAAAACTGCCACCGGAGAGGGGTTGGTGGGACCTTGGCACAGCTGGTGGCCTCAATGTCCCCGCCAGTGCCCACAGCCCCCTCTCTCACCCCACGATGAAGGGGCTGCGGCTGCCTGCCAGCACCCGCCGCTCCGTGCGGACATGCTCCTGCTGCTGTGTCCGCACCACCCAGTCCTTGCGGATCCGCTTCAGTGCAAAGAGCCGCTCCCGGTACTGGACCTGGGCATGGGTAGCCATGGGCACTCCGATGGGCACCACCGGTTGCAACAGGACGGGGCTGGGTGGCAGGAGCCAGGGCAGAGGGTGCAGGGTCTGGCTCTCACCAGCTCAACCCTGCCAAAGCCACCAGTGCCCAGGATGATGTGCTGGCCCTGCCACTGCCCCTCCTTGTAGCGCACAGCCACCAGGTCCTCCAGTCGCGCTGGTGTTGGGGGCTGCCACAGGCTTGGAGACCCCAATTCCCTGTGGGTGCGAACCATGGCCCTGCATCACCCGCACCAGCCCGGGGGTCCTGCTGACCCCCAAGCCTTGCCAGGACCCCCCCGCTGCTCTCCAGAGATTGCGCTGGGTCAGACCCTGGGGTCCCCAGGGCCATCAGGCTGGGCCATGGGGACACTGCCACACCCAGAGCCATCCCAGGGACCCTGTGTCACCCAGCCAGACCCCAGGGACCCCAGCACAGAGCAGAGCCCTGGCTGACTTGCTGCTGTCTGCCCTGTCAACTGCCCACCCATGTCCTTGCCCTGAGATCAGGAAGACCCATACCAGGGCAGCGTGGCCCTGTCCCCATCCCCATTCCATCCTGATCCCTTTCCCATCCCCATCCCACCTCCACCCCATCCTCATCCCAATTCCTTCCCTATCCCCATCCCTATCCCCAGGCCATCCCCGTTGCAGCCCCATCCCCATCCCTAGCACATCCCCAGACCCAGCCCAGACCCATCCTGCACTCACTTTCCAGGATCCTCTGGGGCCGGTACTTCTGGCTCAGTCGTGTTCCTGCAGTGGGAAGGAGGCGAGCCGGGGTGGGGCGGTGGGGGGGGAGTGGGCAGTGGGGCAGCCCTTGCTCAGCCCTGCTCCCCACCACAGCCCTCCCCATGGCCCCCCAGACCCAGGGTGTGGGGGGGAGCAGAGACCCTAATCCATGTGCAGGACCAGAACGGAGCCACCTTGGCTGGGGGGTCCACGGTGGGGCCATCGTGTGTGGGGCCACGATGGGGCGAGCTGTGGGGCTGGGTGGCAGTGGGACAGTGCTCACCACCCAGGGAAGAATCTAGGAGCAACCTGAGGTCACAGCACAGCCCCCGCCCCAACGCCCCCCCCACCCGCACCAGCCGGAAGCTCTGTGCAGGACACCTGCCCTGAGCACCCTGCACCCATTGCCCCCAGATGCCCCCCGGCCCCCCACCTGCAGTGCCCATGCAGCCTGGCCTGACCAAGGACCCACTCTCTGGGGCTTCCTGGGGCTGGGAGCTCCCCCCTGGGTTGGGGGTCCCAGGGGCTGGGGACTGCCTGGGGCTGGGAGTCCCAGAGGGGCTGAGGGCTCCCTGGGGTTGGGGGCTCCCTGAGGTTTGGGGTTCCCTGGGACTGGGGGTCCCGGGGGAGCTGGGGGCACTCACGGCTCTAGGAGCAGCTGGGGGCAGAAGGGGCTGATCTCGAGGAAGTCTCTGTGAAGCAGAGGAAGGGTTGGGAGTCAGTGGGGCCAGGGGGGTCCAGCAGTGCCAGGAGGGGGGGGCATGGGGACACCTACTCTTTGGCCATGGTGACACAGGTGACATGTCCCTGGGCCTGGCATGAGGCTGTGCGGCGGCTGTTCCTGTGCAGAGGGGGGTCAAGGGGGTCACAGGGGGCACTGTAGGGGGGGGGTGCTTAAGGGTGTGGGGGGTGTGCGCATTGGGGGTACAAACGAGGAGGGTCTGTGGGGGGGAGGGGGGGTGCTCCATGGGCAGGTCCATGGTGGGGGGTCAGCAGGGCACGTACCGCAGCAGGGAGAGCTCCCCGAAGTGCTGCCCAGCGCCCAGGACACGGATGAGCCGCTGCCCCCCGCCTGCCTGCTGGCTGACCCGCACCTGCAGCAGCGGGCAGCGGGAGTGGCTGAGTGCCAGCGGGGCCAGGGGGCCAAGAGGGGGCTGGAGGAGCCCAGGTCATGGGTCTGCACCCACCTCACCCCTCAGGATGATGTAGAAGTTCTCCCCCTCATCTCCTTCGTGGATAATGATGTGGCCGGGCGGGAAGGTGCACTGTGGGAAGGGAGTGGAGGGGCTGCTGGGGGCAGGCAGGGGCAGGCAGCCTCCATAGCTGCCCCCAGACCCACCATCCCAGGCACAGCCCAGCAGCCCCAGCCCCCTGCGGGGAGGTGTTCTGAGATCCCCGGGCCCTGGGAGCCCCTGCCTCAGTGCCCACCCACCTCCTCCATGGCATCCAGCAGCTTGCAGAGGTGGCTGTCGGAGAGGTCCTGCAGCCAGTGCACCCTGTGGCAGAGAGGGGCTGGTGGGTGTCCCACGGCCTGCCTGTGCCCTGCCTGCACCTCACCTGGGCCCCACCTGTGCCCTGCCTCCCACCTGCCTGCACCTTGTTTGCAACCTGCCTGTGCTCTTCCTGCACCCTGCCTGCAATCTGTCTGAGCTCCTGCACCACAGAGCCCAGCCCAGGTGGTGGGCAGGGCAGGGCTGGGTAAGGGGATGGAGAGGCAGGGGGCTGCAGGGGGGACAGAGATTGGGATGGGGAGGGGGATGTGGTGGAGGTGGGGCTGGGCATGGGAACAGGGATCAGCTGGGAGCAGGAATTGGGATGAGGATGAGACCAGGCTGGGGCTGGGGATAAGGATGGGGACAGGGATGGTGATAGGGATGTGGCTGAGACGGGGGTGAGGATGATGGTGAGGACAGGGCTGGGACCGGAAGGGGACTCTGCAGGCAAGGGCTGGCAGGAGGGTCCAGCCACCCCTGAGGGGGTCAGGGTGTGGGGCCTGGGGGCGGTGGGTGCTGTGGGGTGGTGTCAGCAGGTGCCAGGCCCCACTCACATCCGCAGGGACCCCAGGAGCTCCACTCGTCTCTGCTTGGCATTGCTGGTGGCGATGGCCCGGTACCGCTGCCTGTCGATGGCCCAGAGGCGCACAGGGCTGAGAGCTGCACAAAAGGGAGTCAGCGGGGTGCTGGGGGGCCGGGGGTGGCATGGGGCCGGGGAGCTCTCCTTACCCCTCACGGTGGCCGTGCGCTTGCAGTGGTAGAGGATGGCAAGCTCGCCAAACACGTCACCTGGTCCCAGCGTGCGGAGCTGCCGGCCCCGCTGGCTCACACTGAGATGCCCCTCTGCACAGACAAGACCCGCAGCATCATGCACACACACACATGTGTGCACACGCATGTGACTGCCCTGCAGCAGGTAGCCTCGCACCCCATGCAAACGGGAGATGCATCCTCCGCAGAGGTGCACACATACACACGGGTGTGCACAGGCACCCGCATGTGCAGCAGCCCAATGCGCACAGGCACACATGGCACACCCACACACGGGCACAGATGGCGGTACACATGTGACCACCATGTGTGCCCATGCCACATTCTCACCTGCCACAATGTACATGGCAGTGCCTTCGGTGTCCTCAGCCAGCACAGTGTCCCCAGGGCCATGCCGGACAGTGGTGAAGCTCTGGGCCAGTGCCTCAGGGCAGCCCTCGCCCAGGCGCCGCAGGAACTCGCTGCGCCCCACCGCCTCCGCGATCAGGCTGAGGTCCCTGGGGATGTGGGTAGGGCAGCACTGGACGCCAGATCCCGGACCCCCAGTTCCCGCTGGCTACCTGTGCGACTTGGGGCTGTTGGGTGCGGCATCACTGGCAAGGGGCTCGGGGATGATGGCCAGAGCCCGGCTGTCCCGCCGGCTGGGGGGCTGCTCCATCACATCCTCCCACGCCATGCTCTGCAGGAAGGTCCTCTCCTCCCGCAGCCGCAGGTCCCGCAGCTTCTCATCCATCCCCACACCACGAATGCTCCCAGTGCCCTGGGGGTGCTGGTGTTTAGGACCACCGTGGCATCATGGCACCAGTCCCTTGGCCCCAGAGCACAGAGGGGGGATGCTACCCAGGGCACAGCCCCACATGGCACAGCCAGGCTCAGCATGGTGCTGCTGGCTTTGGCTCTGCACTGCCTGGCACAGCCCAGCCCAGCGTGGCAAGGGTCACCCAGAACCCAGCAGTGCTGTGCACGGCCCCTGCCGTACCCCAGGCCATGGTGCAGGCAGGAGGGGTCCCCAGTGGGTGTCCTGGCATGGTCTGCCACAGCCCTGCCCGCAGCCCTGCAGCAAAGACAGGTGTGGGCTCCCACGGGCATCGTGCCCAGGCACTCCCTGCACCGTGCAAAGGTTGTGCCGCTGGCACAAGGGAGCCCAGCAGGGCCTCGGCGTGGCTGACAGCACAGCACAGCAGGAGAATGCAGAGACCTGTCCTGTCCCCCCTGGCACCCTGGGCCGTGGCTGCGGCCAGCCCCTGGGGACTCAGCCCTGCTACCCACCCTGCACCCAGCTGCCTACCGCTGCCACCGCTGCTACCGCTGCCACCGCTGCCGTCCCCTCCTAGCTGCACTGCTGCCAGGGCCTGGCCCAGTGACACATTAACCGACACAGCGGCACTCCCACCCAGCACCTGCCGGCCTGCAGCTGCGCCTGCTCACCCCAACCCGCATCCCGTGCTCGAGGAGGAGCTGTGGAGTGGGGCCGGACTCACCCCCAAGTCCCCTGCGGTGACACCGGCTGTTCCTGGCTGGCCAGGGCAGAGTCCAGAGGACCCTAGCCACGTCCTCACCCCCCAGGCAGCCCCCACCCCATAGCACCCCTCGCCCCAGGGCTGCCCCAGTGGAAGGGTGTGCATGGGAAGTGCGGGTGTAGTTGCGGTGTGCGCATCAGGGGGGGTACACGGGTGTGTGTGTGTGCATGGCAGGGGGGGGAGGGGGTGCACACACGGGGGGTGTGCCCCGCGGAGGTGTGCCCGGTGCCCGCGCAGGCCCGCTCCCGGTACCCGGTGCCCGGTGCCCGTTCACTGCGTGCAGGCCCACCCCGCCCGCTCTGCGCACGCCCCGACACCCGGGGCTCGCGCAGTGCGGGGCAGGGCGTGGCCTCGGGGCGGGACGGCGCTGACCACGCCCCGCCAATCGCGGTCCGCCCCCAGGCCGCGCCCTCCACTCGCCCGCGGAGGGAGCGGCGTGGCGGCGGGCTCTGATTGGCGGCGGCGTGAGAGGCGTGGCGCGGGGGCGGGGCGGGGGTAGCATGGCTGCGGGAGCAGCAACGCGACGGGAGCCAGGGCCTGGCCCCGGGGGCGAGAAGCGGATCCTGTGCGTGGGGCTGGTCTGCCTGGACATCATCAGCGTGGTGGAGGCCTACCCCGCCGAGGACTCGGACATCAGGTACCGGGTCGGGGGCAGCTCCACAGGGTGTTGCCGGGGGTCTCCCCGGGGCCGGCCCGGTGCCCACGGCCCGGTGCCTTGCAGGTGCGTGTCGCAGCGGTGGCAGCGGGGCGGGAACGCCTCCAACTCCTGCACGGTGCTGGCGCTGCTGGGAGCCCCCTGCGCCTTCATGGGCTCGCTGGCCCCTGGACACGCTGCCGAGTAAGTGGGGTATGGGGAGGGGGGGGGGCGGCTGGGGCTGCCCCACTTTGATGCTTCCACTGGCCCCTCCACGTCTCTCCCACCGGCAGCTTCGTCTTGGCTGACCTGCAGCGCTACGGGGTGGACGTGGGCCATGCAGTGCCGCAGCCTGCTGGCTGCTTGCCCACCTCTGTCGTCATCGCCAATGCCAGCCGGGGCACCCGCACCATCCTGCACGCCCATGGGTGCGTGGCACCTCTCACCCCCCTCTCTGTCCCCCAAGTTTCATTGTGGCGGATTTCCGGCACCGGGGTGTGGATATGACGCATGTGGCCTGGCAGCCCCGTGGGGATGTGCCCTGCGCCTGCTGTGTTGTCAGCGCCGCCAATGGCTCCCGGACCATCGTGCTCTACGACACGTAAGGGCACCAGCCCCAGACCTGATCACGCAGCAGGCAGCGCTCAGCGAGGCCAGCTTGGGGCTGTGGACCCCTCCCTGCCTTTGGCCCCAACCGAGCTAGGCACTCAGGCCATCCCATGCACCCCAGAGGTCTCACAGTGCTTGGTCTGGGCCAGAGGCTCCTCCAGTGCCAGCCCAGCGCTGCCTGCCAGGGAATCCTGTGTGCCAGACTGGGTGATTCCCCATAATCCTGCACACACAATCCCTGTCAATCACCCCAACATGCTGCAGCTGTGATTGGCGGTGGCATCCCTGCATGGCCATGCGCTCTGGTGTGTGGGACAGCTGCCACAGCCCCCACAGGGACACACACCCTGCACCGCACATGGTGCCCAGGACAGTGCTCCCATGGCTGTGCTGGTGCCAGCAGGGCAGCCGAGGTCCTCGCTGTGGCAGAGGGCAGGCTGCGCTTACATGTGTTGATGGTGGAAGTGGCTGTTGGGCATCACTGACCCCTCTGGCAGCTCCAGCCCAGCCACTGCCATGCTGCCCTTTGAGTCCATCTCAGGGTCGCACTGCACCATCATTAATAATTCACCAGGGTGGTGCCATCCCTGCCGGGACCTCTGCCCTGCAGCACCACTGAGCCTGCCATAGCCCGCAGTACTTCCCGTCACCCCTGGCTGGGGGTCCCTGGGGGCTGCCCCACACTGTGGCTGGGTGTCCCCCCTCCCTGCCTGAGCCCCTCCCTGCAGGAATCTGCCCGACGTGACTGCGCATGACTTCGAGCTGGTTGACTTCTCCCAGTACAAGTGGATCCACTGGGAGGTGGGGCCGGGGCTGGGGGGGGACCCCCGGGGCCGTGTGTGGGGGACCCTGGGGCTGTGTGTGGGGGACGACGGGGGCAGCCGGTGCCTGTGCCAGGCGGTGTGTGACCACAGGCCCGGAACGCGGCAGAGCAGGCGGCGATGATGCGGCGCGTGGAGAGGTACAACCGGGACCAGCCAGCGGCCGAGCGGGTCCGCACCTCGGTGGAGGTGGAGAAGCCGCGGGAGGAGCTGCTGCCGCTGCTGGGCCTGGCCCACGTGGTGCGGGGCGGGGCCTTTCTGTTGGGGCGGGGTGGGGGAGGGGCCTATGCATCAGGGGCGAGGGGGGGGTCATGAGGCGAGCCTCAGGGAGGGGGTGTCAGGGCTTGGGGGGGAGCAGTGGGAGTTTGGGGTGTGGGGTGGTGGTGGGCAGGGCTGCGAGGGTGCGGGGCGAGGTACAGGGGGGCACAACCTGTGGGTGGCTGCGGTCTAGGGGAGTGCAACCAGGCTGCCAGCACAGCATTGCATAGCTGGGGGTGTCGCCCGCCCTGGTCCCAGCCCTTCTCCCGCAGGTGTTCATCAGCAAGGATGTGGCTCGGCACTTCGGGTACCAGTCGGCCCCCGAGGCGCTGCAGGGGCTGCACAGCCGCATACAGCCGGGGTAGGGGGTGTGTGAGCGGTGCCGGTTTTGGGGGGGCACAGCTCTGCCGCATGCCCATTCCCCCACCCCCACCAGGGCCACACTGATCTGTGCCTGGGCTGAGGAGGGGGCCGATGCCATAGGGCCCAGCGGGGAGCTGGTGCACTCAGATGCATTCCCGCCAGAGACCCTCGTGGACACGCTGGGAGCTGGGGACACCTTCAACGCTGCCGTCATCTTTGCGCTCTCAGCAGGTGGGCACAGTCACAGCGTGGCTGTGGCATGGCCATGGCCCGGCACAACTGGACTCGTCTCAGTGTGGCCTGGCATGGCTGACACCCCCATTCCCCAGGGAGGACCCTGCAGGATGCTCTCACCTTCGGCTGCCAGATTGCGGGCAGGAAATGTGGGATTCAGGGCTTCGATGGTATCGTCTGAGCCAGACACCCTGTGCCTGCACCAGGAGCTGCTGCCAGCCCTGGGGCATGCTGCTGCCCTGTCACATGCAGCACCCCCGCACCCCACTCACAATAAAGCCCCATACTGCCCCACTGCTGCCTCCTGCCCCCCCCCCGAGCTGTTCCGGTCCCCCCTCCCCAGCCAGGGGCCATACCGACAGGAGGCTACACTGACCAGGGCCCTGGCAAGCACCAGCAGCAGCGCCTGTATTTCTCCATCCTGCTGCATTACACACATGACTGCACCATCCTGCCCCACCACCCTCCCCAGCCCTGCTGCAGGATGGGGGGCATGGGGATCCCCCCACTGCTCTGTGCCCTTAGTGAGGCAGGGAGCAGCTGGGGTATCACACCCCACAGCTACTGTGGGGCTGGCACAGCCCTGCCCACAGCCCCCCACCACCTACCCTTCCCCCGGTTCCCCCAGAACTGGGGCTGCCTCCCCCTCAGGGGCTTCAATCTCAGAGGCTTCCTCTACCTCCATGCCTTCAGCATTGGGGGCTGCAGCTGGGGGGACCATCTGCCCCTCTGCCGGGCCATGCCCGGGGCTGCTCACCCCTGCATCCCCCCCCAGCACAGCCCCAGCCTCTGCCAGTGACTCCCCAGGTCGCTGCACATGGGGCTGCCCCAGAGGTCCCTGACCCCTGCTGTGCAAGAACAGCAGCTCCGGGGGGTTGACCAGCCCGTCCTTGTTCAGGTCCTGCCTCTCCAGTACTTGGTCCACTAGTGGGACCACCTGCAGGGACAGGAGGAGGATGGGGTGAGGGTCCAGCCTGGGGGCTCCATGGGGCAGTGAGGGGCCATACCCATGGAACCTACCACATAGGGGTCCAGCCACTCACTGTCCAGCGGCACCAGCACAGAGCTCAGCAGCTGCAGCAGCTCCAGCCCATCCAGGTGCCCGCTCTGGTCATGGTCATGCAGCACGAAGAGGTAGAGCAGGGCTGTGGAGCACAGGAGCCATGGGGCTGGGGCTGCATCCGTGCTCCTGCCGGCCCCCAGCCCCCTGCTGCCGTGTGGCCTTACCCTGCTCCCGTGTCATGGTCTGCACGTCCCACTCCGGTGGCCCCAGGCTCCTCACCGTGCTCTGCAGCAGCCTGGAGGCAGCCAGGCTGCGTGTGGGCACCCACTGACCCTGCCCTACAGCCTGCCCCAGGGCTGCTGTGCCCCACCCTACAGCTGTCCCCAGGACCATGCTGCCTCACAGGCAGCTGGGCACTGCCCAAGCACACCCCCCACCCCCACCCATCCCGCAATGAGGAGCCCCCGGGGCCAGGAGTGCAGGGCCCAGTGCCATTGGGGTCCCTGAGGGGCAGGACTCACTGCAGCATGGGCAGCTCCGGGCTCAGCAGGTCAGGGTCAGGATCCAGCCCTGTGGCTGCAGGGACTTCAGCCCTGGCCGGGGAGAGGGGTGGTGTTACTTGTGCCCCCAGGCAGGGGCATTGACCACCCTGGCCTGGCCTGATGTCCCCGCAATAAACCACACAAATGTCCTCTCCACCCATGGCCTTCACAGCCCTGCACACACCCCTGGGCCCACGAACCCTGTCCTTGTCTATGCACCCCCCAACCCTGGCACCCCCCCCCAGCCATGCACCCAGCCACCCCCATGCACCCCACCCGCACTCATGAGCCCTGTCTGCACCTGTGCACCCAAACCACACCACCCCCAAAGTTATGCCCCCCCCCAGAGCTCTGCCCCACCAAAGCTCTGCTGCCCCATACCTCTGCCCCTCAGCCTTGGGGGCAGCCCACACCATGGGGACCACCACCAGCAGCAACAGGATCACCACTGGGTTCTTCATCCTGCAACCTCAGGCTGCAGCCAGGTGAGAGCAGCTGGGTGCACGAGAGCAGCTGGATGGGTGCCCTGGCTCAGGAGGGGGCTGTGCCGAGCTACAGTGGGTGCTGGGAGAATCCGGCGTTTGGAGAAGGGCAGGGGGTGGGGAGCAGGTGAGGGGCTCTGCAGAGGCGCTTCCACTCTTACGGTCACGGCACCGTCCTGCCCCAGCTCGTCCAGCCCCTGCCTCCCTGCTGCCAGCCCCTGCCACCCACCTTTGCACCTGCAGCAGCTCCCCCGACACCCACCCCACCCCACCCCCCGCGAGCCGGGCTGGAGCAGCAGCTCGGAGGGGGGGCCCGGGCAGCGCTGGGGGGCGTCCACCAGCTCCAGCGCGGCGGGGACACGGCAGGGACACGCTGGCACCGCACCGGCGGAACGCCTGCGTTGTACGTGGGCACGCCGCAGGGCACTGCTCGCACTGCACGCACACCGGGTGCCTCCAGGCCTGCCGCACGCCCCGCGTACCAACGGGCTGCCCGGCGCAGCGCACACACCCACAGCCACGAACACCCCTGCAGCCCGGTGCCCACTCACCCGGCCCCGGTATCACGTCTCAGTACCGCTCGGTGGCGCCCACCCCGCCCTGGGCCACGTAGCTGACACTTACCCGGGCACCGCCGCCAGCACCAGCACCGGCAGCGGCTGGGACCCGCCCGGCCCGCCCGCCGGGCCCTCCCCTGCCCGGGGCGGGGGCTCAGCCCCACCCGGGGCGGCTCCGCCCGCGCCCCGCCGGCAGCGCAAGGGTTAACCGGCATCCTGCGCCCCTGCCCGCCTCAAAGATGGCCGCCGGGGCGACACGCGCCCACCGCGGAGCGGGACCAACGTGGGTGCAGCCGCTGAGTGGGCGAGGCCAGCGTTGCCCCAGCTCCCGCCGCCCCGGCCGGCTCCCCTCCAGCCACCGGCACCCCGCGCCGGCCCCGCCGCTCCCGGGACCCACCGGCAGCAGCCAAGCCGTTACCTGCACCGCCTGCCGCACCGGCTACGGGTGGGCACCGGGGTCCGGCGAGCCACGGCCCCCCCACCACTCCCACCCGCCGCCTCCACCGTAGTCAACCCCTGAAAGTGCCGGGCAAGAGGCAGCTGGTGGGCGAGACGCCCACACCCTCCCCCCCTGCGGCAGAGCCGGGACAGCCTTGCACAGCGGGGCCAGTGCCCACCCCGGCCCTGCTTCCCCCCCCAGAACCCCCCGCAGCACCGAAGGCCCGGTGGGCAGCCTGCTCTTCCACCCGCACCTGGCCACCGGCCCGGGCCAACGCCACAGCAGGTGCGTGGGGGGGACACACCCGGCTGCTGGCATCCCCTGGCACCGATCCCAGGCCCCGTGCAGCTATGGGGGACAATGTAGGACCCAGGCCCCGCCCCCCCCCATTTCCGGCTCCCACACCATAAGCGTGGCAGCTGGAGGGGACAGGGACAGCACTGGGGCGGGGGCTGTGTGGCAGGATGCTGCCTGCCCCCACAATAATAAACCCACGCAGCTGCAGCCACACGCCCGTGGGCTGGGCAGGGAGGGCCCAGAGCAGCCCCCCCCCCCAGCCGGGCGCAGCACCAGAGCTGGCTCCTTGCCCCCTGCAGCGCAGCTCCAGCATGGACACTGCTGCTTTTGCACTCCAGTTTTAATGGCAGCAGCGGGGTGGAGGGCTGGTGGGACCCCTCCTCTCTGGGGCCAGCCCCATGCCGCACCGCAGCCTGAACAGTACCATCCAGCTGGGGCCCCATGCAGCTCCTGGACCCCTCATCCACGCCCCGAGCGCCAGCAGGGCGGGGGCTGGTCCCTCATCTGCTTCACAGTCTGTTTGGGATGGGCCAAGGCATGGCAGAGGCTGGCCGGCCTGGGGAGTCCATCCTGGTGCCTGGGGGGACACAGGGGCTACAGGAGCCCTGGGAAGGCAAGCTGCAGCAGCAGGATGGTGGCCACAATGAGCCCGGTACAGAGCAGCAGCAGCAGCCAGACAGGGAGAGAGCCTGCAGAGGAGAGAGGAGCGAGGATGGGTACTGCAGCCCCCGAGCCCCCCTCACCTCCTGGAGAACAGGCAGAGGCAGCCTGGCTCCGGGCTGGGGAGTGGTTGTAGTCACCCGTGGCAGCCCCCCAGCACCTACGTCGGCTGGGGAGCAGATGCAGCTTGCAGCGGCTGTCAACAGCCACGCTGAGCAGGGCAGCCTCATTCCCTGCCAGCAGCTCCCGCCCACGCCGGCTCTCAGGGACAAATGCCACATCCGTCACCACGATGCCATGTGCCTCCTTCACATAGTACAGCCTCTGTGGGGCAGGACAAGAGGGTGGCCAGAAGCAGTGCAGCCCCTGGGGAGGGCACTGGGGCTACCCCTGCACCCCTCCCTGCCCAGCACCCTGCAGCTCACCTGCAGCGAGAAGGCAATGTGGATAGCGACAGAGCCCGTCACCGTGCCCAGCCCCAGGAAGGTGCCTGAGTCACTGCAGGGGGAAGGACAGTAAGCAGGGGCTGGTGTGGCCCCAGGTCCCACGCCTGCCCTGCCCTAGGGTACCTGATGGAGAGGCAGGAGATCACTTCGCTGCCACAGGGCCTGGTCAGCAGTGGCAGAAAGCTCTTCCCATCCCACTTGGTCAGGTAGCAGGGTGGGGGGCGGCGCTCCCGCTTGTGGGGCACCTGAACTGTGTAGAGCCGCAGTGCTCCAGTGTTGTCCTCCACGGCCCCAAACCTGCCGCAGGAAAGCAGTGGTGGCATCAGTCCCTATAGCCAGCACCACCACCACCCCTTCACCCATGGCTGCAAGGTGAGGATCTGTGGGGGCTACAGCTCTCCCAGCACTCAGCACCTGCCCGACCTCCCAAGCCCAAACCTGGACCCAGACCACACCCCACTAAAGCAGGCACTGCCCCTGCTCCTCCCCCAGCCCCAGGGAGCCCCTCACCACAAACACCACAGGGACTGGGAGAAGGCTCAGCCCAGGGCAGCCGCCGTGGGGGTGGTCTGTTCCCAGCCCCCCACCCACATGCCACAGCCCTCACCTGCAGGCCTGGTAGCGGTAAGCCTTGTCAGGAATGCCAGGCAGGTTCTCATTCCAGTGCAGCCCCGTTACCAGCTGGTCCTGCTGCCACACGCAGCACTGGAAGTCCCGTCCTGCTGTCACCACCTGCACGCAGAAAGTGTGGGTGTCCAAGGATAGCTCTCCCTGCCAAACTGGGGAGCCCCCTGATGCTCACCTTGTTGTCAGGGCCCAGGGCAATATCTTCAATCTCTCCGTCATGGGCTTTGAACTCCAGCATCTTCTTCATGCTGGGGAACTGCAAGGGCAGAGCAGGCGTCAGCCATGCCCCATGGGCCAGGAGCCCTCAGCAGCCCCAGGCTCCCCCCGACACAGCATCTGCAGTTGCTTGGGAAAGGTGTCAGGAAGATGCAGCGTTATGGAATAACAGATGTTGCCAGTTTGGCACTACTGGGGCCTGGCATTCACCGCCAGATACACACCGCTGCCGGCATGGCAATACCCAGCCTCAGCTCCGCCCTGCACCTACCTCCCAGAGGCGGAGGAAGCCGTCAGCACCGCCGGTGACAAGCAGAGAGCAGTCAGCATTGAAGCGGACGGCCTTCTGCAGGGCATCGGGGCTGAAATCTGTGCGGACGCTGTGCAGGCTCTCCACCGTCACCTCACTTGTCTGGCTCTGTGTGTCACCCTGTCCCACTGAGCTGGGACCCTTCCGCTTCCGTGGCCCCTTCTCCCCACTGCCTGTGGTGGGGCAGATGACATGGAGCCCTCAGACAGCTCCCTGCCACCAGGCAGGCTGAGCCCAGCAACCCAGCAAGCACAAGGAGCGGGGGGCAAAGGCAGGCCCGGAAAGGGGGGGGCAGTGGGCGCACAGCACTGCTCCACCTCCAAAGCACCCTCCAAACCACCCGGCACCCCACACCAGCCCCCCCGGGGAGAGCGGGACCTCACCATTCCGTGCGTCTGAGCCGCTCTTGGCCTCGGGTGCCTGCAGGCTGAAGCGCAGGATGTGGCAGCTGGCGTCCTGCCCCGCCGCGATGATGTCGTCGGCCAGAGCCATGGTCATGGTGGCACGGGTCTCGGTGTCGTGGGAGTGGAGCAGAGAGGCGCTGAGCTGCCCCCCGATCTGCTCCAGCTGCAGGAAGTGCTGCGGGACGGGGCTCGGCCTCAGCCCCCGCCAGGCGCAGCCCCCGGCCCCCGCCCGGCCCCGCAGCGGGGACCTGCCCCGGGGCCACCCGCACGGCCGAGGCCTCCCCCCCGCCCCCCCGCCCCGCTCCCCGCCGAGGGCCGCGGCCCCACCCCGCCCGCCCCCGGGCCCCGCCGCCCCCGGGGCCCCGCACACCCCGCCCGCCCGCCCGCCCGTCCGTCCGCGGGACCCCTGGCTGCGCCCGCACCACGCCATTGCGGATGCCGGTCTTGGCGGCCCCGCCGCCGCCGGCAGTGATGGCGAGCGGCCGCCGCGGGTGGAGGCGGACAGTGTAGAGCGGGAACGGCGCCCGATACAGCTCTGCCGGCCGCCGCGGCGCCATGGCTGCGCCGCACACGTCAGCGCGTCGCCGCGCCGTTACGTCACCGTGCCGCCACCACGGCCCCTGCCGCCATGGCCACGCCTCTGGTGCTGCACAGCGGCCAGCAGTGCACCCGCCCACCGCCACACAAGCCCCGCCCCTGCCGCCCGGGCCCGTACGGGAGGGGGCACTGCGGAGTGGGGGGTGTCCGGCCCCGCCCCCTCCGCATATCCCCCTGCCGTGGGGCAGCCCCCACGCAGCCGCGCGGGGCCCCCGTGTGGGTCAGGACACCCGCTGCTGCCCTACGGCCCCTCGCCCGGCCCCACGGCCGCGGAGGGGCATCGCTGCGGCCCGAGAGGGGCCCGGGACGGGGGTCTCTGCGCCACCTCCCCGCTTGGCCCCAGCCCCACCGCCCCCACCCACATTGCCGCGTGGGGCAGCGCGGGGTGGCAGGGGGCTGCCCGGCTCCCCGTGGGCCCCCCTAGCCTGTGACCCCCCCAGCCTCGGGGCCCCCCAGCAGCCTCGCTGTGCCTCCTCCATCCCAGCCTTGACCTGCCCCTCCCCTACCGGCCTCCCCCGCCACTGCAAGCACGCGGCCCCCGGGAGCCCTCACCCTGCTGCCCAGCAGGGATGCAGGGGTGCCCCAGGCTCCAGGTGTGCCGGGGCTGGAGCCAGGGTCACAGCGAGCTGCGGTGGGGGACGCTGCCCTCAGGGGACCCCCCTCAGCCCATGCTGGGCGGCAGCGGGTGCAGAAGCTCCCCACGGGGTGGGCCCGTCGGTGCAGGCAGCTGCCAGCCCCGCACACCGCACCGGGGCTGCCACCCTGTGGGCAGGGCTGCCGGCAGGGCCGGGGTGCAGTGTGACCCCGTGTGGGAGCCCTGCCCGGTGCACAGGCTGTGGCACGGCGGCTGCTATGTGGGTCCCGCGGCGCTGGGACCATGGGGCGGGCAGGACTGCTGCCGTGGGCGGCTGCGGGCTGGGGGAGGCTCCGGCTGGGACAGCCTGTATCCTCCTGCTCATCCCACGGTGCCAAGGAGGGGGAGGCGAGACGCCCGCCCAGACGAGGCCGTGGGCCGCGCTGTGCTGGGAGGCGGTGGGGGGATGTGCCAGTGCTCCCTGGGGCGCCCCGACCCACCAGTGCTTCGTGTGGCCGAGGCACAGGCAGGAGCGTGGGTAGGGGTTGCCTGGCAGGGCCGGCATGGCCGAGAGCATGGGGTGCGGTGTGGGGCCGGCCACCACGCATGGCTGCTCCACAGCCACCACCACCCGCAGCTCCCGGGGGAGGAGAGGCAGCGGCAGCCCCGCACGAGCTGCCCGGCATTTCTGGGGAGTGGGCGCAGGCAGGACCCCAGGGCCCTTGTCTGCCCACCCTGGCGACCAGGAGAGCCCCCTCGCAGAAGGACAGGTAAGGAGCTGGCCAAGCACGCACGGCAGCAGTGGGGAGCCCCATGGACATGCCTGCCACCCCTTGCCCTGCTGCATCACAGCCAGATGGCACACAGGGGCTCCTGGGGTGCTGCTGGGGGGGCAGCCATAGGGAGGGGATGCATGCCAGGCAGTGCCAGCGCACTCGGCTTGGGTGCAGGTCACGGGCAGTACTGAGCCTGTTTGGCTGTGGGCAGGGGGACAGGGGCTGCCCCATGGCACGTGGGTGGGCAGGATGGATGTGTCCCTGGGGGCACAGACACCCCATGGGTCCTGGGTTCACCCAGGTATTGTGGAGGACAGGTGCTGTCCTCGTCCCTGCTGGGAGTGACAGTGACCATCCCAGCCTCAGCTGTGGGGTGCCACAGGCTCAGGGCTGGCTCAGCCCCCCTCTCTCCACAGGGGCCCCCGGGGCCACTGTGCCCCCAGAACGCGGCCCGGGAGCGAAGCCGTGTGCGGGCGCTGCGCCGGGCATTCCTGTCACTGCAGGCAGCCCTGCCCACCGTGCCCCCTGGCACCAAGCTCTCCAAGCTGGATGTCCTCGTCCTGGCCACCAGCTACATTGCCCATCTCAGCCATGTGCTGGGCTGTGGCCCCCCCCCACCTGTGCCCTCCCGCCCACTCCACGGACACCCACTCCTGCACCCCCTGAAGGTGAGACCTCTGTCCCGGGGTTCAGCTCCCCTGCACTGCACCCCGGGGTCCCCCTTGCATGACAGCATGCAGTCCCTGGGGTCCCCCATTAATCCCCTGTGCACACTAGAAGCCAGCCCCCCAGGTCCCCCAGTCCACAACGCAGCCAGTCCCTGGGGTCCCCAGTGCACACCAGCAGCTAGTCCCTTGGCTTGCAGCCCCTCCACCCCAGCATCTCCCGCGTGCCCCATACACACCGGCACTGGTCCCCCGTGTTCCCCGTGCACACCAGCACCAGTCCCAAGGTATCCCCAGAGTGCCCCATGCACACCAGCACCCAGTCCCCAGTGTACTCTGTGCACACCAGGAGCTGGTCCCTGGGGTCCCCCTCCTCCCTAGGCATGGGGCATGAGAAGCAGCAGGACAAAGGACCCTGCTCCCAGCACCGACCCCTCTCCCTCTCTTGCAGAAGTGGCCGATGCGCTCCCGCCTCTATGCCGGCCCTTGGGGGGGGGCTGGTCCTGACCCGCCCGGAGCAGCCACAGCCACCAGCAGCCAGGAGCACACCAGCCTGGGGGACAGCAGGCTGGCAAGGGGGGAGAGCCCCCCCCGACCCCCCCAGTGCCCACAGCCACGGGAGCCCCTCCCTCTGCTCTCTCCCCACAGTATGGGGAGGCTGTGCCCCAGGGTGGGGATCGGGGGCAGTAGTAAGGATGGGGGAGGGGGCCAGTACTGATGGGATCCACACCCCCATCCTGTAGAGAGGTCCAGGAGCTCTGTGAGCAGCAGGATGCCAGAGCTCCCTGCCCTCACCCTGCCTGCAGCAGAGCAGGACTTGGGCCAGGACCTCAGGGACACTTGGGGTGGGCTCTGGTGGGAGCTCCCGCTGTGCAGGGACAGGCATTATGGCGCCTGCCTGGCCTTGGGATGATAGGGCGGGACAGGACATGGACATGCTTCACACTGCCCATGGGGGCTGGTGGCTACCCACAGCAATAAACTTGCAGCGAGCACCCACCACCTGCCTCTTGTCTAGGCTGTGCCAGGGCTGCAGGCTGGGCCCCCCATGAGACCCTCACCCCAGCTTAGCTGGGCCCAGAGAATTGGGGGATGGGGGCCCTGCACTCCCCAGCCATGGAGCAGCTGACAAAACACCCCACCCCCCCCCAAGCCATGCTCACCTGGTTCCCCCTGGCTGGGACCCCTGCCGCTGGCCCCGTGTCAGGGGAAAGGGGCCAGGGCCAAGGCTGCTGCCATAAATCTCCCCTGGCTGGCGAGGCTCCTGCTCCTGGGGGGCAGCGGGGCCCCCCCACTGCTTTGGGAGACAGGGGTCCCCTGTCCATACAGGCTTCCAGGGGGATGGCAGGGAGGGGGCTGGGGCTGGGGCTCCCCTGACACTTGCACTCCAGAACAATTTATTGGGGGCACAGTGAACACAAAGATGGGTGATGGGGGTCTGGAAGGAGGAGGAGGCAGTGCTTGGCACCCCCAGGGGTCTGGGTGGCCCCCAACCCAGGACCGGTGCGTTAAGGCACGTGGCCAGGCTGGGGGCACCGGGCAGCATACCGGCCCGAGGCAGGGGAATAGGTCACCACTCTTGACACCACCCCACCCCATGGTCCCAGAGCCCCCCGGCGGGGGGGGGCAGAGCCCAGCGCAGGCAGAGGCGCTGCTGGCAGGGGGTGCAGCCCAGACAGCCCCCCCCCGGGCAGGGACCCAGCCCCTCCTACTTATTTGGTGCTCCCCAGCCCTATGCAGGCACCCCACAGGGGGTCCATGCCTCCCGGCCGGGGGTAGGCTGGGATAGGGGGCAGGGGGCAGCCAGGACCCCCCTGCCGGGGGTGGGGGTAGGCTCAGAAGGAGGTTTCCTGCAGGGCGTAGGTGGGGGCCCCAGCCGCACGAATGTAGCCCTGTCCCTCCTCTTCCTCCTGCAGCCCGGGCGGGGCCAGGCCGTTGCCCACCCCATTGCTCTTCACCGTGGCGTCTGCGTGGTCGGCACCCTGCAAGGACAGAGCGGGGGACAGCAGAAGCACGGCGGGGGGGGGGGGCACCGACCACACACCACCTCCTTTCCCCAGGGTGCTGGGGTCTGGGCCCCTTACCTGGGCAGGGAAGGTCACCCCACAGCACAGCCTCTGCCTGTACTTCTGGGGCAGGCAGCAGAGCAGGCGGGGCAGCACCGGGTAGATGGTGCGGGGGTCCACAGCAGCTGGCGGCGTGGGGCCTGGGGGGGAGAGCAGAGGGTGAGGGGGGGCGCGATACCGCTGGCCCCCCAACCCCCCCGCACTCACCAGTGAGCAGGCTGACCAGGAGCCCCACCAGGATGACGGTGGTGGAGTTGTGGGCGCTGTACCACATGTATGACAGGCTGTAAAACTTCTGCAGCCCCGTGGGGCTGGGGAAGAGGGGCATGAGGCGGGGAAAGAGATGGGGGGGGGAGCACAGAGCAGCACCCCTGCACCCCCCATGCTGCAGCACCTCAGCACTGAGCCCTCCATCCCACTCACCTCTGGGGGGTCGGCGTGGGGGCCAGCAGGGTGGTGGTGAGAATGGTGGTGAGGTTGCCTACAGCGGGGAGCGCTGTGCCATTGGGTGGGGGGGGGCGCCTCAGCCGCCCTCATGTTGTGCAGCAGGCCACCAATGCCCACCCAGAAGGCCATGGCCAGCCCTGCCAGCAGCCCTGTGATAGCACCCTGTGCCAGGGGAGACGGAGGGCACTGACCTCCCGCTGGGCTTGGGACACCCCAGACCCCCTGGCACTGCCCACCCTTTGGGGTCTGTGCCCCTGTCCAGGCAGGAGGACACTCACTGTGGGGTTGGCACAGGGGAAGAACATGCCCAGGCAGAAGAGTCCCAGGAGTGGGCCCCCCACCATGCCGAAGATGCTGATGGCCGCCTGTGGGGGAACAGACCGCAGCGATGGCCTGGGGCACCCACCAGCTGGATGCCAGAGCTGGGGGGCCCCGCACCCCCACTTCTACCTGCAGCACAGGGCCCAGCATGGAGGACACGTAGGCCATCCCCAGGCACAGCAATCCATACCCAAGAGCTGGAGAAAGGAGCACGGAGGGGTGTCATAGCAGTGATGGGAACCCCCAGTTGCAAGCAGTATCCCCCCTGAGCCACCCCCTGCTCACCCAGCAGCTTGGAGAGCAGCGTGGCCCGTGACTCCGACAGCCCGGGGCAGTGAGGCCGGACCAGGTCCTCCATTGTCACAGTGGCCAGTGAGTTGAAGGCAGAAGAGATGGTGCTGGAGAGGAGAGGGAGCAGGAGGGGACTCAGCTGGGACCCCTCTAGCCACACCAGCCTCGGGGCTGCCTGCTTACCTGAGGGACCCGCTGAAGAGGCAGGCAACGAAGAGCCCAGGCAGCCCTGGCAGGTCCTGCAGCACGTCCATCACGAAGTACAACACCAGCTAGGGCAGGGGCATCAGCACCCACAGAGCCAGGGGGACCAGGGGAGACTGAGGTCTGGCCCTGAAGGCTCCAAAGTGTGGGGAACCCATCTGCCCACCTGGTCAGGAGAACTGTGGCGCTGGTTGGGTGCCAGTGGGTGCTCCTGGTTATAGACAAACATGACAAGGCCAGTCAGGCAGCTGAGGCAGAGAACGATCTGCTGGCAGGGGAAGACGGCGTAGCAGGAGCTGTGGGCACCAGGCAAGTGTCAGAGGTGGGGGAAGTCGCCAGGGAGGAGCCCATCCCAGCCGTGGGACCACCAGCCCCACTCACAGCTTGGCCTCCTGCTCGCTGCGGGCGCTGAGGTACCGCTGCACCTGTGCCTGGTTCACCCCGTACAGCGACAGCATCATGAAGACACCCCCCACTGCCAGGGTCCAGAAGGTGTGCCGCTCAAAGGGGTCGGGGTCCAGGCTGCGAAGAGGCACCAGCAGGTGGGCAGTCACGGTGCCGAGTCCTCACCAGCACCCCACAGCACAGGAAAGGGGGCAGCAGGAATGGCCCCCGCCACCATGCCTAGGTCTGTCTTTCCCACCCCAGACCCTACCCAGCTTCCCTGTGTCCCCATGGCATGGTGTGGGGTGCCCAGCCCCAGGTGGGTGGAGGCATCTCAGCACATGGCACGGCAGAGCTGCGCCACTCACTTGATGCCGGAGATCTTGCCCTCCTTATCTGCCAGGTGCCAGACACGGGCCATACCACCCACCCGCTGGGCACCCACAATGATGACAGCCAGCTGCCCCGCGAACATCACCAGCGTCTGGAAGACGTCTGTCCAGATGACAGCCTTCAGCCCACCCTGCAGAGGCACAGCACCTGTCACCGCAGCCGGGCGGTGGCACGGAGCGACCGGAGCCAGGCAGCAGCTGGCCCCACTGTGGCATGGTGGGCAGCGACTCACCAGCGTGGTGTACAGTGTGCAGACCAGCCCCATGGTGAGCACTGCACTCCAAAGGTCAAAGCCTGTCACTGGAAACGGCAGAGGCTGTTAATGAGGCTGCCACCTCCCCATGCAGGATGGAGCTTCCAGCATCACCCCCCTGCTCCTGTCCCCCCTTACCTGCATTAAGGGCCAGTGCGGGTGCGTAAAGCACCACCCCCATGTAGATGACCTGTAGGGAGAGCAGTGCTGCAGCCATGCATGGCCTGCAGTGCCCTGCACGCTCTCCCCACCCCCACCCCCCACTCACCATCTGGAAGATGAAGGTGATGGTGCCAAAGACCCGCACAGTCTTGTTGAAGCGCAGCTCCAGGTACTGTGGGGGAGACGGGTCAGGGAACTGTCCCACCTGGACACGGGGTCCTAAGGAGGGGGGACATCCCCTGCATCCCCCATGTCCCCTTCATGACAGTGGGGAAGCAGAGGGGGGCACGCAGCCCTGCCCCAGCACCTCGGCTCCTGCTGCTGTGGAGGTAGGTGAAGTGCCTGAGGCAGGGGGACAGGGCAGGCGCTGGACAAGCCGGGTGGGAGCCCTGTCTGTGGGGCACAGCAGGCTGGGTGGCAGGACAGCAGCACAAGGCAGCGAGGGAAGCTGAACCCCCCACTGGGCACCGTCAGCTTGTCCCCCAAGGACAGGCACTTGCCTGCACATGCTTCTGGGTGCAGGACTCGGTGCATGTCCCCCCCCGTCTCCCTGTGGGGATGAGCCTGCTCACCTCGTAGGTGCTGGTGATGCGCAGGCGGTAGAAGACGGGGATGAAGATGTGGGCTGGGATGAGCAGCCCCAGGAGGTAGGAGCAGCCGAGGAACCAGTACTCGGTACCGGAGCGGAAGATTTCGGCCGGCACTCCCAGGATGGCCACAGCTGACTGGAAGGTGGCCAGCAGGGAGAGGGCAACAGGCAGGAAGCTCATGTTGCGGTTGGCCAGAAGGAATTCCTGTACCGTGCGCTGCCTGTCCCCGCTCAGTGCGTAGAAGAGCCCGATGGCTGATGACAGCACCAGCAGCAGCACAAAGATGCTGTAGTCGATCACCGTGAACTCCATGGCGAGTGTCTTCAGTTGTCGCTGTCCTGCCGGAGCCACCACTACCCGGCCACCCGCCCCAGCTGTGCCCCACCAGCCTCATGGGCACACCAAGCCCTGGCAGCCACCCTGGCAGCAGGTCCTGGCCAGCATCTCCCTGGCAGTCAGAGCTGCAGGAGGAGGGATGGGTGTCAGTGCTGGGACACTGCAGGGACCTTTGGGACACTGCAGAGACCTTCGCTCGCTCCTCAGCCTCAAGAAGGCAGCGTGAGGCAGGGGCCAGGCTGCATGAGAAACATCTCGTTCTCCGCCCTCTGGGCTGGGCTCAGCACCGCACGGCCCACCCCCAGGCCCTCGCCAAGAGAAACGGGAGCCTCTTCCAAAGAACACCGAGATCACAATTGCAAAATAGTCCCACCCAGGACCCCGGCAGCACCGGCCCTGCCAGCCCCACGCAGCTCTGCCAAGCCCGGCAGAACCGGCCCAGTATGGCCAAACCCAACACAACCGCCCCCGGTGCAGGACAGTGCCGCCAAGCCCGGCAGCACCGGTCTTGCCCCAGCCAAACATAACACGACTCAACCACGCCAGCACCACACAGCCCCGCCAAGCCCGGCAGAGCTGCCCCCGGTGCAAGAGCTCAGCCAAGCCCAGCACAACCGGACCAGCCCTGGCGCCAGCCTGCTGCCCTGGGGCTGGCACAGCCCAGCCAGTGCCAGAGCAGCCGCCCCCACAGCAGCCCACCCTGCAGGATTGGCCCTACCGGCAGCTCCTAGCCCCACGGGACCCACGGATGGGGCTAGTGAGGGCAAGTGAACAGGCAGCAGAGCCCAGTGTGCACTGGTGAGGAGGCACAGGAAGAGCCGTGGCACCCTCACCCAGCTGAGCAGAGGTTGGGCAGGGCGACCCCCACAACACGGGTCCCACACAGCTGGGAATGGACAGAGAAGTGGGGATGGACAGCCTTGGAGGCTCTGGGCAGCAGCAAGGCTGAGCAGACCCCTGAGCTGCTGCTGGCCCTGGCACACCCCGGCCTGCTCACAGGAACATTCCCAGGGGCTCCGTCAAACCTGTGCCCCCACAGACCCCCCTCTGCCTCCGTCAGCAGGCATGGGGCTATGAGGAGCTGGGAGCCAGCAAGTGCCAGGGGATTGGTGCGTGCTGGTGGGGCAGGGGGTGCAGGACACAGAGGGACCCCAGGCTGCCGTGCTGGCAGGGCAAGGGGTGCAAAATGCGGAGGGACCCCAGGCTGCTGTGCTGGCAGGGCAAGGGGTGCAAAATGCGGAGGGACCCCAGGCTGCTGTGCTGGCAGGGCAAGGGGTGCAAAATGCGGAGGGACCCCAGGCTGCTGTGCTGGCGGGGCAAGGGGTCCAGGACGCGGAGAGACCCCAGGCTGCTGTGCTGGCGGGGCAGGGTTGGGGCTGCTGCAGGGCAGCACAGAGCACACAGAGGATGAAGCCAGTCTGCCAGTGGCAGCAAAGGCAGGTAGGAAGGGGGGGGGAGGGGGGGGGGGGGGGGGCGGGTAGAGCTGTGCCTGCCATGATCCCTGGAGGAATGCCTGCTCACGGCATACTTGGGGGGATTAGGCTGAGCCTGGCTGGCACCCCTGCACCCAGCACGGCTTGCCCAGGCCTGCCTGCTGCAGGGGCCAGGGAAGTGGGGTGGCTGTGCCAGCATGGGGCCCCACAGCAGTGCCAGGGCCAGCCGGGCAGGAATCAGGTGAGAGGGCATCGCCTCCCGGCCTCGCACACCACAGTCCCTGTCCAGGACACCACCCGCGTGGTGCTGCTCCCAGCCAGGGTCCAAGGTCACTCCACCACATTCCACTGTGGAGACTAAACACAGGGCAGGCGCTGCCGAGCCCCGACAGCTGTCCCACCAGCAGCGCAGCCCAAGGCCCGGCAGCCCCAGGCGTCCCCAGCCCAAGGCTCCCCTGTACCCCAGAGGCCCCCCGGTGTCCCTGAGGCCCTGCTGCCTCGAGCCTCGCGTCCCCCCATCCCCTGGCGTCCCCAGTCACCCTGCCTGAGGCCAGACACTCCTGTTCCTCCTTGTCACCGCCTTACACTTCCCTGCTCTCCCATGTCCCCGGTGACCCCGCTCGAGGTGCCACTGCCCAGCCCCGCTGTCCTCGGTGACCCCAGGTCACCTGCTCCTCCCTGCTGCCCAGTGCCCGGTACCCCCAGCCCGAAGCCCGTCCCCCCGTCCTTCAGGGCCCCCGGTGCCCCCAGCCCAAGACTCCGACACCCCTCGCCCCGCTGTTCCACGTGACCCCACCCGACCCCAAGCCCGGCTCCCCGCAGCCCCGGTGCCGGTCGAGGCAACTGCAGGACAAGCCCCGGCCCCAGCGTGTGGCCCAAGCCCCGTAGGGGCGCTCCCGAACCGGGGGCGGGCGGTGACCTTGAGGGCCGCGGCGGCCCCGGTGCGACACTCACCGGCGGCGGCGACCGGCACGGAGGAGCTGGGCCCACGTGCCGCTCTAACAGCCACCGTCGCCTCCTGATGACGCGGAGCGGGCAACGCTGCCCTCACCGCCACTTCCGCCCGGCCCGGCGTCACGGGGGGCAGCGGGGGGTGACGCGGGGCCGCCCCAGCGCCGGCCCCGCTTCGCTGCCTCGGGCAGGTCACCGCGCCCCGGCTCTCCCTGCCGCGGCCACCCCGCCCGCCGCCCAGAGGGCGCCTGACCCTGAGCGGGCCCGGTACAGCCCGCGGCCCCCCCGCTGAAGGGGCCCGGTCGCGTCCTGTCCGTGGGCCCGCGGCCAGCCCCTGCCGTGCCCGGGGCACCGGCGGCTTCCCGGCCGTCGGGGTCCCCCTTTCGCCGCGGTCCTCCCGGACCCTCCGGTTAGCGGTGCCCGGGGAGCCTGGCACCGGGTGGTGGCACGGCACGGCACGGCACCCCGCCGCTGCCCCGTGAACGGGCGGGAAGCGCCGCTGTGCCTCGGTCTGCCGGGACAGCGCCGCATGGTGCTGCCCGCCGTGCCCGCCAGGGGGCGCCCTCGCACCGGCCGTGTCCGCGGGGGCGGGCCCGGAAGCGTCCCGGGGACGGTGGGGGGTGAGGGCCGGGCTCGGCCGGGGCCATGGGCGCCTTCCTCCTCCTCCTCCTCTTCCTGCCCAGGGCCGCCGGTGGCCCGGCGGTGAGCGGTGGGGACCGGGGGGTTCCCGGGACCTGAGGGTGCCCGGCTCGGGGGGTGCCGGGGACCGGGAGGGGGCTGCTCGGGGTCGAGGGGTGCCGGGAACCTGGGGGGTGCCCGGATCGGGAGGTGCCCGGGACCAGGGAGTGCCCGGGGTGGGAAGTGCCCAGGTCGGGGGGTTCCGAAGGTCGCCGAGGGCCCAGCCAGGGCGGGGGATGGTCAGAGGGGATCGGATCGGGGGGCTCCAGGAGTGCGGGGTGTCGGGGGGGCCCCTCCAAACGCCCCTGCCCCAGGTGTGCGGCTACTGCCCAGGACCGGTGCAGAACAGCTCCATAGTGGCCCAGTACTGCACGTCCCGGGCTGGCATCAAGAGCGAGGGACGCTGCTGCTGGGAACAGGGTGCTCGCCCGGAGCGCCTGCTCGGGTATGGGGGGACGGGGATGCAGGGGTGGGTGCATGCGTGGGTGCTTGGGGCACAGAGGGTGTCGGGTGGCACATAATGGATGTGCTGGGGTTGTGGGAGGGTGCCTGGTGTCAGGGGGTGTTAGGGTGGGTGTTGGGGGACATGGGGCCAGGAGAATGCAGGGGTGGGGGGTGCAGGGGACATGTGGGATGGGGGGGGGGGGATGCCAGGCACACTGCCAGCCCTGCTGTAACTGCTGCCCCTTCCCAGGCTGGACCTGAGTGACTGCTCCCTGCGCAGCCTTCCCCCGGGGCTGGCTGAGGCTGCAGCCGCCATTGTCCTGTGAGTCTATGTGCCCCCTTGTCCCCCTTCCTGCTCCCTGTGAGGGGCTGGCCTGGGCGAGGGGCCTAGGCTGGGTCTGATGGGACACCCTCCTGCTCCGCAATGGGCCCCCAGGGCCAGCACAGCCCTGCCTTGCTGGTCCCCATCCTCACCCTGGCTGTCCCCAGGCCCCCAGCATCCTACTACCCAGGGGACAGCATCCTGTGTGGAAGGTGGTGGCAGTCAGAGGGAGTCCACAGTGACTGGAATAAGGGAAATATCACCCCCATTTTGAGAGAGGAAACCCTGGAAACCATCGACCAGGCAGCCTTGCTTCTCTGCCCAGTCAGAGCATGGGGCGGGTCCTTCTGGATGCTCTGTCAGGGCATATGCATGGCAGGGAGGTGATGTGGGGCAGCCAGTATGGTGTCACCAAGGGCAAGTCATGCTTGACTCTCCTGGTGGCCTTCTACAATGGAGTGACCGTGCTGGTGGATAAGGGAAGAGCCACTGATGCCATCTGTTTTGGCTTCTGTAAGGCTTTTGACACTGTCTCACATAACATCATGACATCCTTGTTGCTGAATTGGAGACATGTGGGCTTGATGGAGGGACTACACAAGGGGCGTCCAAACAGTTGCAGCCAATGAATGGCTTGATGTCCAAATAGAGGTCACAGAATCACATAATTACAGCATCACAGAGTGGTCAGGGTTGGAAGCCAGCCCACCCCCTGCTCAAGCAGGCTTTACTAGAGCAGCCACGCAGGGCTGCAGCCAGGTGGGCTCTGAACGTCCCCAGAGAAGGAGACTGCACAGCCTCTCTGGGCAGCCTCTCCCCGTGCTCCGGCACCCTCAAGGGAAAGAAGTTTTTCCTGCTCTCCCCACGGAGCTCCCTGTGCTGCAGTTTGTGCCCGTTGCCCCTTGTCCTGTCGCTGGGCACCGCTGACAAGAGCCCGGCCCCGGCCCCCTGACACTGGCCCTTAAGGTACCCGTGTGCATCGCTCAGGTCCCCTCTCAGCCTTCTCCTGCCCAGGCTGAACAGCCCCAGCTCCCGCGGCCTTTCCTCACCAGGGAGATGCTCCAGCCCCTCGCCATCAGTAACAAGTGGTGTCCCTCAGGGCTCTGTGCTGGGGCAGTGCTGTTCAACGTCTTTATCAATCACATGGTGGACTGGAGCGCATCCTCAGCAGCTCTGCAGATGGCACCAAGCTGGGTGGTGCAGTTGAGTTGATTTTACTGGGGGTGGGGAGGCTGGCCCTGGCATCTCCAGGATCCTGGACAAGCTCAAGAAGTGGGCCCCTGTGAAACTCCTGAGGTTCAACAAGGTCAAGAGCAAGGTTCCCAGCTGGGGTTGGGGCAACCCCTGGTACCAATACCAGCTGGGGGATGAAGGGATAGAGAGCAGTCTTGCTGAGGTCCATGTGCCCGGCCTGTGTTTGCAGGGACCTGACAGAGAACCCCCTGACGACCCTCCCGAATGGCTCCTTCCTGGGCTTCACCCACCTGGAACGCCTGTGAGTACTGGAGTGGGGGGGTGCAGGGGCTGTCGTGGTGCTGGGTACTGAGCTCTGCTCTGCAGCGCGGTGCCACTGGCGCTGGATTGCCCAGGTGGGAGCAGCGCCTGGGAGGAGGTGAAGACACATGGCAGCAGCCGGCTTTGTCAGGGCCAGAGGAACCCCTGCAACAGCTCCAGGGAGCTCGGTATGGTGTGGGAAGGAGGTGCCCTGTCCCCAGCACTGGGCGCTGTGGGACTGGCAGGTTGTGGCAGGTCCTGTGACCCACGTTGCTCTGTTCCACCAGACTGGCCATGCCCTGACAATGCTGCCTGTGCCCCAGATGGCCCTGGTCTCATCCAGTGCCTCTGTGACAGACCCTTCCATGGCTACAAGTGCCTGCGTGAGGTGAGTACCTGTGGGACAGGGCCCACCACTCCAAGTGCCACGGGGCAGCGCTGCTGATTGCTGCTTCCTCGCAGGGCACGTTCCCCACACTGCTCTTCTGTGGAATTCTGGGAGCTGCCACCCTGTCCCTGTCCCTCCTGCTGTGGCGAACCCAGCGATGGAAAGCCAAGACCCCCTGAAGCAGACAGGAGGATCAACGGTGCTGCTGAAGCCAGGGGCCGGGCCAGGCCGAGGGACTCTGTGTCTTGGGGGACTGCGTGCCCCGGGGCTGGGCTTGTAATGCGGCGGCTGGGGGTGAATAAACTCCATAGCAGCCTCTGCGTGTGGCGGTCCGACTGCTTCCCAGGACAGGCAGTGCGCAGGGCGGTGTGGGACCCCTCGGACGGATTTGGGGCGCTGGCCCGCGGGAAGGGGCCCCCGCCGGCCCTCGGAAACCGGCACGGTGGGGGGACCGCTGGGTCGGGGCGCGGCGGGGGGCGTATCCATGCAGGTGCCACCGCTGCCGGGGCTGGTCGGGTCGCCGTGAAGGGGGCGGGGGTGTCTGTTGCGAGAGGCGGCGGCGGCTGGAGCCGGGCCGGCAGAGGCGCCCGCGGCAGGCGGTGGGACGGGACGTTACCGGCGGCGGTGCCCCGCGGCCCGGCCCCGGCCCCCGGCAGGAGCGTCTTCCCGCGGCCGGGGCGTAGCGGCCGGGGCGGGGCATGGGCGTGCCCATGCAGATGAGGCGCCGCGCGGGCTGCTGGGGGCCCGTCCCCGGTCGGGGCCGGCGGCGACCACGGGCGTCCGCGGCGTCGTGCGGGCGCGTGGCGTCGGGCATGCGCGGGGCGCGTGTCGTGTCGCGTTCCGCGCGCGTGTTCGTCGGTGGCCGCGTTGTGGGTGCGCGTGCGTTGTTGTGCGGCGTTGTGTTGCGGGGTGTGTGTTCATACTTACCTGGCAGGGGAGACACCATGATCAGGCAGGTGGTTTTCCCAGGGCGAGGCTCATCCCCTGCACTCCGGGTGTGCTGACCCCTGCGATTTCCCCAAATGCGGGAAACTCGACTGCATAATTTGTGGTAGTGGGGGACTGCGTTCGCGCTCTCCCCTGGCTCGCACGGTTAACAACAGATACTGGGCTTTCACAGTAGTTTCCCCGGCAGCGCTGTACTGCTTTTCGTGTGCTCCGTGTTCAGGCGCTGGTCCGGTCTCGCTGGGGACGTTTCGCGCGGGCCAGATCCCGCCCAGGCAGCGCCACCTCCCCCTCCGGGAGTCGCCTCGCGCGCACCGGGTCGGGTTCGCTCCACCCGGCTCTGCATTATCCGTCCGCGGGGCCCTGAGGCGCCGCGGGAGCCGGTGCAGGATTTTCCTTTGACGAAACGTGCGAAGGGCTGCAATGGCGGACGAGAAGGGCTTTAAACCCCGCAGGATGTTCAGCCGTCAGCCCCTGCAAACGGCCACCCACGGCCCCGGGGGAGGTGCCGACGCCGTCGCCCCGCTGCCCATCACCAGGTCAGCTCGCTGGGAAGCGGACGAGCGCGCACGGAAAGTGGCTTCAGCCGCGTGAACTGTCCTCGGGCAACTCGAGACCCTCCCCCGAGCAATGCCGCCTCCTCACAGAGGGCGCCCCCCCCGAGAGCACGCGAGGGGGTAGGAAGACGAGCGCTGTGCAGTTAAACGGAGCCCAGGCGCGCACGAACGGCGATTTAAAATGACGATCGCGCGACTGAGGCCGGGCCACTGTCGCTTGGCGCGTGCCAAGTTTCCCCTCTGCTGGCAGCGCCGGGGCTGTGCGCAGGTAACGATCGCACCAAAGCGTGCTTGCAACAGCGCTGGAGTCGCTGCGCGGGCTGTTTCATCTGTTGTTCAACCACTGAGCCAGGGGAGAGCGCGAACGCAGTCCCCCACTACCACAAATTATGCAGTCGAGTTTCCCGCATTTGGGGAAATCGCAGGGGTCAGCACACCCGGAGTGCAGGGGATGAGCCTCGCCCTGGGAAAACCACCTGCCTGATCATGGTGTCTCCCCTGCCAGGTAAGTATGAACACACACCCCGCAACACAACGCCGCACAACAACGCACGCGCACCCACAACGCGGCCACCGACGAACACGCGCGCGGAACGCGACACGACACGCGCCCCGCGCATGCCCGACGCCACGCGCCCGCACGACGCCGCAGACGCCCGTGGCCGCCGCCGGCCCCGACCGGGGACGGGCCCCCAGCAGCCCGCGCGGCGCCTCATCTGCATGGGCACGCCCACGCCCCGACCGCCCGCTACGCCCCGGCCGCGGGGGCCGGGCCGCGGGGCACCGCCGCCGGTAACGTCCGGTCCCACCGTCCGCCGCGGGCGCCTCCGCCGGCCTTGCTCCAGCCGCCGCCGCCGCCTCTCGCCACAGACACCCCCGCCCCCTTCCCGCGGCCCCTGGGACACCGGCACCGGCACTGCCCGGTGCTGCGCGGGGCTCGGCCGGCCAGAGCCTCCGAGGGCCGGGCAGCCAGCGGAAGGGTCGCAGGTGCCCTGGGAGCGCGGGGGCTTCCAGCGCTGGGCCCCCCACCCCATCGCCCATCCCGGCCGCTGGGCTGTATGAGCCTTTGCAGCCGTCAGTCCCAGCCCTGCTGCCTGCCCCTCTCTTTCCCCCAGCCCCGGGGCAGGCGGTGCCGCGTACCCGTCGGCTCCAAGGCAGCGTCAGCTGAGCCCTTTCGTGCACCGCCACCGCGGTCAATACGCCCAGCTGTGCCCGGTGCTGTCCTAAGCAGTTCCTCATCCACCCCCCATGCCTGGGGGCTGTTCCCACCGGCTCGAAGATTTTCTCCTGGTGCCTCAAGCAGTATCTGACCGTTCACCTCAAATGTTACATGCAGCCGCTTCTGTCCTTGGGCTGGGCTCTGTTGTCCGACCGGCCCCAGCCCACGAGCAGCTGCTCCAGTCTGTGGGCACTGGAGTTTGTGTTACTGTGTCCGTGAAGCTGGACCAGCAGCACCAGCAGCACCCCCACCATGGCAGGGCCTCAGCGGCAGCTCCTGCCCCAGCCAGTGCTCCGTGCAGGGGGATGGCTTGTGCAGGTGGGGGTGAATAATGAGCTATGTACAATAAGTGATGAATGGTATACTACTTTTCTAGAAAATGATGTTCTTATATAATTACCCAAAGTTGGGAGGTGTTCAAGGACCCTTATTATCAACATGATGAATACACCAAGACCCTTAGTGTCAGCTCCAAGGATGTATTAGACACAAGGTCCTTGGATTCGTTATCATTATAAGGGCCATCTGGTCCTAAGTTTCTGTTGTGGCCAAAACAAGGACTTTAAATCATGCTCATTAGCCTATCAAGGAACAGAGTCTGCGCAGAAACAAGAAGGTAAAAAGTTCACTGGAGGAAGACTCCTGATCTTCATCCTGAAGACCCCCAGATGACCACTCCTCAAGGACATTGCGCAGGTGCGAAATATGTAAATGAATTACCAGAATGATAATTAATATGTAAATGATTTCCCGGAAAGCTAATACATGAGAAACCTGTATAAAAGAGGGTCTGAAAAGTCCTCTCGGTGTGCATGACTCTGGTGGAGTGATCCCCCATGCACTCAGCGCTGCTGGATAAAGATAACCTCTGCTTGCTTGAATATTGCTAACTGATTCTTTAAATCAGGGGAAGCGGCATGCGTGGGACATTTGCCATATTGTTTGGTGACATGTAACCGGCCAGTGGGTGTGTGAAGCACAAGCGGGGACGGTTTTGATCCAGAGGCAGCCGGGATAAAACCCCAAGAGCCCCAGCAGTTCCCGTGGCAGGACAAGGTTTAGGAGCACAACCAGCAGCACCCAGACACCGGGAGGGGGGGTGAGGGGGGGTGTTTGCGTTTGCCGAGGGAGCACGAGGGCGCACGGGGTGCTGGAGCTGGCGGGTGTGGGGCACTGTGACTGCGGGTGCTGACCGGCCCCTTGCCTTCACCCTGGAGGGCACAGAGGCTTTCAGGGCACCACGTGCTCATGAGCCACCCCTCCACGGGCACCTGCTCTTGCCGTGCCGCTGTCATTGCCCAGACCCCACGGTCCCGGCACTGGGGTCCCTGGGCTGCATGTGCTGTCACCACAGACCGTGTAGGTGCCGTTGTGTGGAGCCGTAGCAGAGCCCAGCAGGAGCCAGGACCGCCCAGTGGGGTGCAGCGGCTGCAGCTCCCGCCTTCCCCTCTGCGGGCTCAGCCGGCTGCGGAGCACAGCCCGTGTCCCCGAGACACCCCCGGCCCCCTCGAGCACCCCCGGGCGCCCCCACGGTCCTGGCCACAGGCCCTGGCGCTGCCCCACGGGTCCCCTCCCGCCGCTGGCTCCGCTGCGGCTCTGGCTCCACGCAGCACCGGGAGGTGCCGGTGTCCCAGGGGCCGCGGGGCCGGTCGGGCCGCCGTGAAGGGGGCGGGGGGTGTCTGTGGCGAGAGGCGGCGGCGGCGGCTGGAGCCGGCCCGGCGGAGGCGCCCGCGGCAGGCGGTGGGACGGGACGTTACCGGCGGCAGAGCCCCGCGGCCCGGCCCCCGCGGCCGGGGCGGGGCGGTCGGGGCGTGGGCGTGGCCATGCAGATGAGGCGCCGCGCGGGCTGCTGGGGGCCCGTCCCCGGTCGGGGCCGGCGGCGACCACGGGCGTCCGCGGCGTCGTGCGGGCGCGTGGCGTCGGGCATGCGCGGGGCGCGTGTCGTGTCGCGTTCCGCGCGCGTGTTCGTCGGTGGCCGCGTTGTGGGTGCGCGTGCGTTGTTGTGCGGCGTTGTGTTGCGGGGTGTGTGTTCATACTTACCTGGCAGGGGAGACACCATGATCAGGCAGGTGGTTTTCCCAGGGCGAGGCTCATCCCCTGCACTCCGGGTGTGCTGACCCCTGCGATTTCCCCAAATGCGGGAAACTCGACTGCATAATTTGTGGTAGTGGGGGACTGCGTTCGCGCTCTCCCCTGGCTCGCACGGTTAACAGCAGATACTGATTCCAATTCCCTACGTTCAAAAGTCGTTCCCAACATTATATCCTTCCGTCTCCTTATGAGATGCTGGAGTCCAGCGCGAGTCCGGCACCGCTGGAGCTGCCTCCCGCACCAGTCTCCTTCTCCGCCCCACCCTTGCCCGCGGTACTGGGTCCTGAGGCGCCACAGCCGGCGGACCCGGTGCTCCAGCTCCTTTCTCGCCGCTGCCCCGCGGCGCTCTCGCCCCCCGGGCCACCGGTGAACCAGGTGCTGCTCCTGGGCTGCTGCCTGCCGCCCCGCCCCGTCGCGGGGGCTGTCCCGGCCCGGCCCCGCCCCGGATCCTGCCGCCACCGCCGTGCTGCACGCCCTTCGCTCGTTCGCCGCCGCGGGGTCGCCGGAGCGCACGTGGAGCCGCCATGGAGTGCCTGGTACTGCAGGACGGGTCGGTGCTGCGCGGCCGTCCCTTCGGGGCCGCTGGGGCCGCCGCTGCCGGGGAAGTGGGTGAGTGCGGCCGGGCGGGGCTGGGCTGGCATCGGGTCCGGGACGGCTGCGGATGTCGGGGTCGGCCTGAGGCCGGCGAGCGGCACCGAGGGGGGGAGGGTGTGTGTGGAGGGTGGGCCCGGGTCGGTACGTGGACCTCCGCGTGCCCGGCGCCCCGCCGTGGGGCTGGAGCGGGAGCTGGCCCGGGGCGCTGCGGGATGCGGCCGGGCCCGGCGTTCGGGGGCTCCGTTCCAGGCGCTCCCTGTGCTTGCAGTCTTCCAGACAGGCATGGTGGGCTACCCCGAGGCCCTCACGGACCCCTCCTACAAGGGGCAGATCCTGGTGCTCACCTACCCGCTCGTCGGTAACTACGGCGTCCCCCGGGATGAGACCGACTCTTTCGGCCTCAGCAGGGTGAGTGAGCCGGAACGGGGGCGGCGAGGCAGGCAGCGGGACAGGCAGCGGGACAGGCAGCGTGCGTGGGGCAGCACAGTGGGGCAGGCAGCGTGCATGGGGCAGTGTGTCCCTGGAGTACCTGGAGCTGCCCGGCCCAGCCACCCACATGTGCCACGGCGGGGTAGCGCAGGGCAGGATGGTGCAGGGTGCCAGGACGGGGTGGTGCAGTGTGCCGCGGTGGGCTGACATGGGATGCTGGGGCAGGGGTGTGCCGGAATGGCACGTGGCAACAGGTGCGGGTTTGACACCCGTGCTGCAGGGCACGGAGCCAGCAGTGGGGCCCAGGGTGCTCCAGCCTGCCATCCTCCTAGGAGGGGAGCAGGGTGGTGGGGGTGGGTGGGGGTTAGATCTCTGTGTGCTGGGGTTGGGTCGCCCTTCCAGCACATGGGGAGTGGGGCCATGTGTCTGTCCTCGATGAGGTCTCAGCCCCTCAGCCTCCACACTGGCTGTCCTGGGGCCGCCCCTGCCCGGGGGCAGAGTCCAGGCCCTGCTGTGCTGTGTTGGGCTAAGCCATGCTGACCCTGGGGGTCTACCCAGCCCCATCTTGCGTTGGCAGACTGGGGTTGCTACTGCAGCCCCACAGGCCTTGCTCCCGGGAACCAGAGACCCAGTCCCATAGGATGTGATGCACTGGCATGTCTGGGGCTCCCTGGTGAGGCTGTGGCCAGAGGGAGCAGCGCTTTCCAACATTCTGGTTCATGCCATGGCTGTGCTAAGCTGAGGGATCCTGGCCTCTGGGCAGGGGGCTGCCATCCAGCAGTACTTGGGACCTGGCCACCCATTCCTGGGAGCTCTACTGGACTCAGCCTCAACCTCATCAGGGCTGGGTATGGGATAAGGTGGGGGCAGCAGCAGCTCAGCATGCCGTGTGGGGTGTCAATGGGGGCTGGTCCTGTGCCATGGGATTCCTGTAGCCATCCTGCTGTGCCCCATGGGGATGGCCAGGCTGGGCACCCGCAGGGTGCACAGGGCTTCTCCCAGGATGGTGACCCCCCACCTGGCCATGCTGTCCCCTCTGTCCCCTCAGTGGTTTGAGTCCAGCAAGATCCATGTGGCTGCACTGGTGGTGGGCGAGTGCTCAGAGACCCCTAGCCACTGGAGCGCATCCCTCTCCCTTGACCAGTGGCTGAAGGAGCAGAACATCCCTGGGCTCGAAGGTGGGACTGGGGAGACTGTGGGGTGGGAGCTGGGGGGCAGCTATGGAGTGGCTGAGGGGCTAGGGTCCAGGGGGCAGTGAGCTCTGAACAAGACTTGTCTCTGTGTTGGGATTTGCCCCCCTGGCGATCGCTGTGGTGTTGACAGTTAGGGGGGATGATGTTGCTGGGGCGTGGGGTCCTGCTCGGGGAGGGACAGGGCTGTGGGGTTTTGTCTCATAGCCCATCTGCAGGGGTGGATACTCGGGCCTTAACAAAGAAAATCCGTGAGAAGGGGACGCTGCTGGGGATGCTGGTGCCGGATGGGACCCCCACGAAGAGCCTCTCCTTTGAGGATCCAAGCAAGCGGCACCTGGTGCAGGAGGTGTCGCTGAAGGTGGGGCTGAGGGGGCTGGCGCTGGGCTGGGGGGCACGAGGGAGGCCTTGTGGAGTGGTTGGGGGCCTTGCGCTGGGCTGGGGGGCACGAGGGGGGCCTTGGGGAGTGGTTGGGGGCCTTGTGCTGGGCTGGGGGTATGAGTGGGGGTGCCTGGGGAACTGGAGAGGTGGCAGAGGGGGGTGCCACTGGGTTGCGGGGTGGCTGGGGCTGCCGAGGTGCTTACTGTGAAAGGTTGGTCCCAGCCCGAGGGGCCGGGGTGATCTGCACTTGCCCCTCCTCCTCCTGCAGGTACCCCTTGTGGTCAACCCCGGTGGGTCGCTGCGCATCATGGCAGTTGACTGCGGTCTCAAGTACAACCAGGTGCGGTGCCTGTGCGAGCGGGGCGCAGCCGTCACTGTGGTGCCCTGGGACCATCCACTGGACACTGCAGGTGGGGTGTTGCTGGTTGGGGACATCCTGGGGCCCTGCCAAGGGTTGGGGAGGGGGGCAACAGGGTCTGGAGCAGGGGACATCTCCTTGGTTGGTGCTGGGGGCAGCAGGGAACCATGATCTGCTCTAAGGCACTGGGGAGCCTTGATGTCACCTTTCTGGGGGACTTTAGGGCTCTGGGCCCTTGGTGTGGTGCTGCAGAGATAAGGGGGGCATGGGTTCAGGGTGCCTTGCTGTGATTGGGGTGGGGGGCTCTGGACCATGGTGTCAGGGTGCCCTAATGTGGCTCTGCATGTGGGGCCATGGGGAGGCTGGGGGGGTCCTTGCCACCACCAGGATGGGTGTTGTGGGGTCAGGGCACCGTTGTGTGACCCTCCTGGGGTGTTGGGGAGCTGTGGGCTCAGAGTGCCTTGTTGCTAGGCTGCTGGTAGCCAGAGGGACCCTCTGGGGACTTGGAGGGATTGGGAGGCCCTGCTGTGGTCCTGGGGGACTGGGGAGCCCCGCTCTGACCCTGCTGCTGTCTTGGTGTAGACTTTGATGGGCTGTTCATCAGCAACGGCCCTGGGGACCCACGGCTCTGCCAGGAGACAGTGTCCAGCCTACAACGGGTGCTGGATGTGCCCCAGCCCAAGCCCATCTTTGGGATCTGCCTCGGGCACCAGCTGCTCTCCCTGGCCCTTGGCGCCCGCACCTACAAGATGAAGTGAGTGGCCATCTGGGGTGAGGGTCGGTGCAGGGTCCCAGCTGCCCAGGGCTGCCTGACACCCATCCTGACACCCATCCCACCACCCAGGTATGGGAACCGCGGGCACAACCAGCCATGCCTGCACAAGGACACACAGCGCTGCTTCATCACGGCGCAGAACCACGGCTTTGCAGTGGAGGCGGGCAGCCTGCCACCTGGCTGGGTCCCGCTCTTCACCAATGCCAATGATGGCTCCAATGAGGGCCTTGTCCATGAGCACAAGCCCTTCTTCAGGTGGGTGCGGGGCTGGGGCTGGGGAGTCCAACGGGGCATGAGGCCATGCCCTGCCTGACCACCTCCACAGTGTCCAGTTCCACCCCGAGCACCGTGCCGGCCCCACGGACCTGGAGGGGCTCTTCGACATCTTCATGGAAGCAGCAAGGGACCTGCGGAGCGGAGACGGCAGTGCCCGGACAGGTAGGTGTGAGCTGGGAAGGGGTGGCCAGGCCCTTGGCTCCAGGGCTGTGGGTGGGGGTTGTGGGCAAGCCTGTGGGGCCAGGGCTTTGCACAGGGGTGCGTGTTGCCCCAGCCCCAGTGTGATCCATCTTCCCCCGTAGTACGGGAGCGCCTGCGGGACTGGCTGACCTATGACAAGGCGCCAGCAGGGGACCAGGATGTAGCCCGTCCCCGCAAGGTGCTGATCCTGGGCTCCGGTGGCCTCTCCATTGGGCAGGCGGGTGAGTTCGACTACTCTGGGTCACAGGTGAGCAGCCACACAGGGCGCGGTGGGGGTGTCACCCAGGGGGTGGGGGCCTGGGGGTGCCAGCTGTGACCCCTCTCTGCTCCCCATAAGGCCATCAAAGCGCTGAAGGAAGAGAACATCCAGACAGTGCTGATCAACCCCAACATCGCCACGGTGCAGACCTCCAAGGGGCTGGCAGACAAGGTCTACTTCCTCCCCATCACCCCCGAGTATGTCACCCAGGTGAGCACCCTGGGGTGCCAGCTGGGTGAGGGGTGGTTTGGGGGGCGCAGGGGCAGCAGGGATGGGGGCTACCTGGGTGGTCAGTGGGTGTCTGGGGGTCTGTGGTGTGGTGGAGGGGCTGATACGTGGAGGGTTGTGGGGGGCAGAGGGATGCTTGGGGGGCAGCAGCAGATGGAGGGTGTGGGGTGCGTTCTGCAGGACCACTGTGGGTCCCTGCCCCATTGCCCGTGCCCCCTAGGTGATCCGGAACGAGCGCCCTGATGGGGTGCTGCTGACTTTCGGGGGGCAGACGGCCCTCAACTGTGGTGTGGAGCTCACCAAGGCAGGCGTGCTGGAGCGGTACCGTGTGCGGGTGCTAGGCACCCCTGTTGCCTCCATCGAGATGACAGAGGATCGCAAGGTCTTCGTGGACAAGATGGAGGAGATCGGGGAGCACGTGGCACCCAGTGAGGCTGCTGCCTCCCTGGAGCAGGTCCGGGGATGGGATGGGAATGGGGGGCAGCTCCCAGGCAGGGTGCTGTCCTCCCTGTTCCCAATGTGACCCTGTTGCTCTCTGCAGGCACAGGCAGCGGCTGAGCGGTTGGGGTACCCGGTGCTGGTGCGCTCTGCCTATGCCCTTGGGGGCCTAGGCTCTGGCTTCGCCAACACTCGGGAGGAACTGGTGGCACTGGTGAGCCAGGCCTTCACCCATACCTCCCAGGTCCTGGTGGACAAGTCCCTGAAGGGCTGGAAGGAGATAGAGTACGAGGTGGTGCGGGATGCCTACAACAACTGCATCACGGTACGGGGTGAGGGGAGACCTCCAGGCCTGCTCTGGGGGGAACTGACAGAGGAGTGGGTACTGGGAGTGTGGGGTCAGAGGCTCCCGTCCCCAGGAGGGCTCCTCAGTGCCTCTGGCTGCTGTGTGCCACTGAGAGCTGTACCCCTTGAGCCAGACCCCCAGTGCTTTGCTCTGGGTGGGCTGCAACAAGTGGGGCGTCCGAGGAACTTGTGTTCAAGCCCTGGCTGTGCAGGGCAGCCCCTGTTGGTCCTCAGGGCAGGGGAGGACATGGTGGGAGTCAGGAAGGATTCGCCTGGGGCAGCAGCAGCCAGGAGCACATGCAGGCAATGCATGGGGTGGTGGGTTCCCTCCCCTCAGCCTGTGGTGACCCCCCTGCTGCCAGGTGTGCAACATGGAGAACCTGGACCCGCTGGGGATCCACACGGGTGAGTCCATTGTGGTGGCACCCAGTCAGACCCTCAATGACATGGAGTACTTCATGCTGCGGCGCACGGCTGTGAAGGTGGTGCAGCACCTGGGCATCGTGGGAGAGTGCAACATCCAGTTTGCCCTGAACCCCGAGTCAGAGCAGGTTTGTGAAGCTCCCGCAGCTCCCCCTCCCGATCCCCCCAGCCAGCCCTGCCCTGGGGAGCCCATGTCCAGGTCCTGCCCTGCGCTAGCCCACGGTAGTGCGCCTTACCAGCCTCCCCGGGCTGCAGCACCTGGCATCCCTGGGGGCCAGAGGGTCTCACCGTATCGGTGGCTTGGTCGGCCCCGACAAGTGCAGCAGCGTACTGGGTCTTGCTTCCTCCCAGTGCTGTGGGTGGTGCTTGGGAGGTCCCTGCGTGGCTCTACATCCTGCTGCAGCTGTCAGCAATGTCTGCCCTTTCCCAGCCTAGCTGCCTGCCCTTTCCTAGCCCAGCTGCCCTTGCGTTTGCTCCCCATTGCTATTTGTGCCCACCATGTGCTAGCGACTCTTCAGTGCCAGCTGAGCACCGGGCAGCTGAGAGCTGTGCGGCCAGCACCCAGCCTAGTGCTGCAGGAGCTGCATCCTGCACTGCCCCACTAACCTGCCTGCCTGCTGCCTGCAGTACTACATCATCGAGGTGAACGCCCGGCTGTCCCGCAGCTCAGCTCTGGCCAGCAAGGCCACCGGCTACCCGCTGGCCTACGTGGCTGCCAAGCTGGCCCTGGGCATCCCCCTGCCCCTCCTCAGGTAAAGGCACCACTGTGGTGTAGGATGGGGTGCTTCCCCAGCTGGCCTCGCACCACTCTGGTGGGACAGCCCCAGTTACTGACCCCTGTCCCCTCCCCAGGAACTCTGTCACCAACTCCACCACAGCCAACTTTGAGCCCAGCCTGGACTACTGCGTGGTGAAGATCCCACGCTGGGACCTCAGCAAGTTCCTGCGTGTCAGCACCAAGATCGGCAGCTCCATGAAGAGTGTGGGTGAGTGCAGGGTGGACAAGTAGGCAGCACGGTGGGTGTGTGGGGTCTAGCTGCTCACAGCTCCATTGACAGGGGAGGTCATGGCCATTGGGAGGAACTTCGAGGAGGCTTTCCAGAAGGCCCTGAGGATGGTGGATGAGAACTGCGTGGGCTTTGACCACACTTTGAAGCCAGCCTCTGATGTGGTGAGTGCCAGGGGTCTGGGGAGGGTCTCTGCTGCCAGTGCAGTCCTAGAGGAGCGGTGGCTGTCTGCCCCCTACCTGGCCCTGCTCACCTCTCTCTGGCCGGGCAGGAGCTGGAGACACCAACGGACAAGCGGATCTTTGTGCTGGCAGCTGCGCTGCGGGCTGGCTACTCCATTGAGCGGCTCTATGAGCTGACCAAGATCGACCGCTGGTTCCTGCACAAGATGAAGAACATCACAGACCACGCAGTGCTGCTGGAGTCGTACCGTGAGGAGCAGAGCACCATGCCGCTCACTGTGCTTAAGCGGGCCAAGCAGCTTGGCTTCTCAGACAAGCAGGTGGCTCTGGCCGTGCTCAGGTAATTCAGGGAGGGGGTGTTCCCACTCTCTGGTCCAGCCCAGGTTCTGGTGCTCACCCTGCCCCTTGCAGCACTGAGCTGGCTGTGCGGAAGATGCGGCGTGACCTGAAGATCCTGCCAGTGGTGAAGCAGATCGACACGGTGGCAGCGGAGTGGCCGGCCCAAACCAACTACCTGTACCTGACCTACAATGGCACCGAGCATGACCTGGCCTTCCGCGAGCCCCACGTCATGGTCATCGGCTCTGGCGTCTACCGCATCGGCAGTAGTGTTGAGTTCGACTGGTGTGCAGTCGGCTGCATCCAGGAGCTCCGCAAGGTTGGCTGGGCTCCGGCACCCTGCAGGGTTGGGGAGCTGGGTGTCTCCAGTGAGAGCGGGGTGGCCCTTGGCCTCACAGTGTCCTACTCCCCTGGCAGATGGGCTTCAAGACGATCATGGTGAACTACAACCCTGAGACGGTGAGCACAGACTATGACATGTGTGATCGCCTCTACTTCGATGAGATCTCCTTTGAGGTGAGTAGGGGCTCTGCCTGCTGTGGAGCTGGGGTAGGGTAGGGGCTGCTGTGGCCCCTGTCCCAGCCATCTCCCTGCTCCATGCGGTGCTGCAGGTGGTGATGGACATCTATGAGCTGGAGAACCCCGAGGGCGTTATCCTGTCTATGGGTGGGCAGCTGCCCAACAACATTGCCATGGCCCTGCATCGGCAGCAGTGCCGCATCCTGGGCACCTCCCCAGAGGCCATCGACTCAGCCGAGAACCGCTTCAAGTTCTCCCGCCTGCTTGACTCCATTGGCATCAGCCAGCCCCTCTGGAAGGAGCTTTCCGACATGGAGGTGGGGGGCTGATGAGAGTGATGGGGCTGCCCCAGCGGGGACTGGCCCTTGGCTTGTCCCCTGAGGGTGCCATCTCTACCACAGTCGGCCAAGCACTTCTGCTGCAAGGTGGGGTACCCCTGTGTTGTGCGCCCCTCCTACGTGCTGAGTGGCGCTGCCATGAACGTGGCCTACTCGGACAGCGACCTGGAAAAGTTTCTGAGCAACGCTGTGGCTGTGTCCAAGGAGCAGCCCGTCGTCATCTCCAAGTTCATCCAGGAAGCCAAGGTCCATCCAGGAGACTGCCCTGGCTTTGGGGCACCCGTGCTCCCCATGAGAACCCTGTCCCCCTGTCCCAGTGCCGACAGCAGGCTTTGACTGTGTTCCTGCTTGCAGGAGATTGACGTAGATGCCGTGGCCTGCGATGGCGTCGTGGTGGCCATTGCCATTTCAGAGCACGTGGAAAATGCTGGGGTGCACTCAGGTGATGCCACGCTGGTGACGCCCCCCCAGGACATCACCCCTAAGACACTGGAGCGCATCAAGGCCATTGTCCATGCTGTTGGGCAGGAGCTGCAGGTCACTGGGCCCTTCAACCTGCAGCTCATCGCCAAGGTACCCTAGCTTGGGGAGCTGCACCGGGTTGGCACTGTGCTAGTGGGAGGACACTTTGTATCCCCACATATGCTTAATACCATCCCCTCTTCCCCAGGATGACCAGCTGAAGGTGATAGAGTGCAATGTCCGTGTCTCTCGCTCCTTTCCCTTTGTCTCCAAGACTCTGGGAGTGGACCTGGTGGCTCTGGCCAGCCAGGTGATCATGGGTGAGGATGTGGAGCCTGTGGGGCTTATGACGGGTACAGGCATCGTTGGTGTCAAGGTGAGCAAGGGCTGCAGAGCCTGGGCTGAGGCACACGGCTGGGCAGCCTCTGAGCCCCCTGCTGCCCCCAGGTGCCCCAGTTCTCCTTCTCTCGCCTGGCGGGTGCTGATGTGGTGCTGGGTGTGGAGATGACCAGCACGGGCGAGGTGGCCTGCTTCGGAGAGAACCGCTGTGAGGCTTACCTGAAGGCCATGCTTAGCACTGGCTTCAAGATCCCCAAGAAGAACATCCTGCTGACCATCGGCAGCTACAAGGTGCATGGGGCTGGGACAGAAGCTGGGACAGAGGCCAGGGCTCCCCTTCCACCCTCTGACTGACCCTGGGGTCATTGCAGAACAAGAGTGAGCTGCTGCCCACAGTGCGGACCCTGGAGAGCCTCGGCTACAAGCTGTATGCCAGTCTCGGCACTGCTGACTTCTACACTGAACATGGCATCAAGGTTGGGGATGGGAGTCTGGTGGGGGCCGGGGACACCCTCAGGGGAGGCATGGGACCATGATGGGTGTCGCTGCTGGCAGGTGATGGCCGTGGACTGGCACTTTGAGGAGGCAGACAGCAGTGAGGCTGGTGCTCGGGAGACGCAGCGTAGCATCCTGGACTACCTGGCTGAGAACCACTTTGAGATGGTCATCAACCTCTCGATGCGCAACTCGGGGGGTCGCCGACTCTCCTCTTTTGTCACCAAAGGGTACCGCACCCGACGCCTGGCCGTTGACTACTCCGTGCCGCTCATCATCGACATCAAGTGCACTAAGCTCTTTGTGGAGGTGGGCTGGGGTGTGCCAGGGGCTCAAGGGATGTGGGTGCAGGTGAAGGGAGCAAAGCAGGGGCTGGGGCAGGAAAGTCCTGTTGTGGATACTGTGGGATGGGGTGCTGTACATGGGCATTGCTGCGGGAGGGTCTTTTTTGGGGCGCAGCTCAGGCAGGCATCTTCATCCTGGCCCCGTTCCTGAGCCTGGGCCTCACGCGTCCCTGCAAGACAGGTCCTGCCTCATGGCTGCTGTCTCCGCAGGCACTGCGCCAGATCGGTGCAGCCCCCCCCTTGAAGATGCACGTGGACTGTATGACATCCCAGAAGCTTATCCGTCTGCCAGGTAGGTGGGACCGGGGCTGTAGCAGGGGCCAGGGACCCAGAGGATGCAGCACAGAGCTGGGGCAGCGCTGGGAGCAGGGCTGGGGGAATCTGAAGGCGCTGCAGGGAGAGGAGATGTTTTACTGTGCTGTTGGGGTGTCCTGTGTCCCCCGTGGCTGGGGGCTGCCTGTGGTAACATTGCCCTGCTCCCCAGGCCTGATTGACGTCCATGTCCACCTCCGTGAGCCAGGCGGCACCCACAAGGAGGACTTTGCGTCGGGCACAGCAGCTGCCCTGGCTGGGGGCATCACCATGGTGTGTGCCATGCCCAACACCAGCCCTGCCATCACTGATGCCACCTCCTTTGCCCTGGTGCAGAAGGTGAGGGACTGCTGCTGCCCAGTCTGATGCCCACGTCCCCTTCCCGGGTGCTGTGGTGCTGTCTGCAGTGGGGCTGACTCTGGCCTGGCACCGACCGCCCCTTGCCCCCACAGCTGGCCGAGGCCGGGGCCCGCTGCGACTTTGCCCTTTTCCTGGGGGCTTCCTCGGAGAATGCCAGCTTGCTGGGCCCCCTGGCCGGGGCGGCTGCTGGGCTCAAGATGTACCTGAATGACACCTTCTCCAGCCTGCGGATGGATGACGTGTCGCTGTGGATGGAGGTGAGGTGTTGTGGGTGGAGGCTGGCGTGGGGCTGGACCCAGCTCCTGGTGCCGGCTCCCACCATCCCTGTACTGCCCTCAGCACTTCGAGCAGTGGCCACGGCACTTGCCTGTCGTGGCACACGCGGAGCGGCAGACAGTGGCTGCCATCCTGATGGTGGCCCAGCTGTACCAGCGCCCTGTGCACATCTGCCATGTGGCCCACAGGGAGGAGGTGAGCAGCAGGGCCCAGGGGTGCAGCAGGGGGACTGCAGGCCCCCATGATGGGGCACGGGGGCCGTTTGGGGACCCTCTCTCTTACTGTGGCTCTCCCAGATCCTCCTTATCAAGGCAGCCAAGCAGAAGGGGATCCCAGTGACGTGCGAGGTGGCCCCACACCACCTCTTCCTGTGCCGGGATGACCTGGGGCGCCTCGGGGAGGGCCGAGCGGCTGTGCGGCCCGCGCTGGGCACCCGCCAGGACGTGGAGGCGCTCTGGGAGAACATGGACACCATCGACTGCTTTGCCACAGACCATGGTGAGCCCTGGGGGATGACAGCCGTGGGCCGAGAGCACGGAGTGGGGGCAGCAGCGGGTCCCCCAGTGACCACAGCCCCATCCCGCAGCCCCCCACACGCTGGAGGAGAAGCAGGGGCAGGAACCACCCCCTGGCTACCCTGGCCTGGAGACGATGCTGCCGCTGCTGCTGACTGCCATCTCCGAGGGTCGGCTCACTGTGGAGGATGTCATCCAGCGTCTCTATGAGAACCCTCGCAAGATCTTCGGGCTGCCAGCACAGGAGGACACCTACGTGGAGGTGAGTGTCTGCCTGCCTCCTCCCCAGATCCAGTCCCAGTGCTGCACTGCTGCTTCTGACCTGCTGTCCTGACAGGTGGACCTGGAGCACGAGTGGATCATCCCCAGCCGCATGGTCTTCTCCAAGGCCTGCTGGACACCCTTCGAGGGCATGAAGGTGAAGGGGACGGTGCGGAGAGTGGTCCTGCGTGGGGAGGTCGCCTACATTGACGGGCAGGTAAAGCCCCAGGTCACCCTTCCCCCTGTGTCTAGGGGAGTCCCCCAGCACCAACGCTTATCACCCCCAACCTCATCATTCCTATGGCTGCAGGTGTTGGTGCCCCCCGGCTATGGGCAGGACGTGAAGAAATGGCCCTCAGGAGCTGCGCTGGTGCCACATGCAGCCCCTGCCAAGGAGAGTGCGAAGGTACTGGGGTGTGTGGAGCTGGCGGGAGGGTCCCTGCCCTGTCCTGGCTACATCTCTGTCTCTTATTGCAGACCCCCGAGCGGCCCCGGCATGTGGCAGCCAGTGAGATGCTGCGCGGCCGAGCCTCCAGCCCCCGCCGAGCCGGCCCCATAGGCGAGGGGCGCTTCCACCTCCCGCCCCGCATCCATCGGGCCTCTGACCCTGGGCTGTCAGGTAGGGGGGTGGGGGCGAGTGGTGTGGCGTGGTGGAGTGTGGGGGGTGGGCAGTGGGGCTGCAAGCGTGCCGCCCCAGGGCCGGGTCTGGGGCCACGGCTGGGCGGCCCCGCTGACGCTGGCCCTTGTGTCCTGTTCAGCGTTCCGGAGGCTGGGAGCCGCGCACCGCCCGGGCGCCCGAGGCACCGGTAATGTCGCGGGGCGACTCACTCAGACAATGAGACGCGGCTGTACTAATGGCACTAACCGCAGCCGAAGAGTGCTTCCTCTCCCCCAGGTGCCGCGCTGGCCCCGGGCTGCCTGTGCCACCCTGGCACGGGCTCCTTTGTGCACCATGTGATGGGGCCAGGCACCACTGGACAGGGCACAGCTGCGCTTGACTGCGCCCCATCTGCCCCAGCCCGCACGGCACCTCGGGGACCCCTTGCCTGCCAGTGTGATTTGGGTTGCGTTCGATCGGGTTCTGTGGGGTGTGTGGGGAGAGGGGCACAGCACTGTGCTGGGGCTTGTCCTGCTCCATCACTGGGGGGTCACAGCCCCAGCATCGGGCCCTGTGGTGCTTTTGCCCTGTGCTGTCAAGTGCTGGGAGGGCTGTGCCACACACAGCACCCTGGGAGAATGGGGCCCAGGGTGCCGCAGCTGCCCGCACCCTCTAACATCACCGCTCCCCTCTCCCACCCCAGCTGAGGATGCCCGTGAAAAGGCCGGCAGGAAGGCAGCGGAGGCGGGTGAGTGCTGCAAGGGGATCTGGGGCCCATGGCAGGCAGGCAGGCTGAGTGACTGGGGGCCTGCAGTGAGACCCACCCACATGGGCTGACCGGCTGCTCTTGGTGCTGCAGATCCAGCTGGGATCCAGGACAGCTACTTCTACCCACTGGCCCCCCTCCCACGCCAGGCGTCCCCCCAGGGCATGTCCCACTTCCAGACCTCCACAATGCTGCACCCCCTCGTCGGGCAGCATGTCCTCTCTGTCCAGCATTTCTCCAAGGACCAGGTGCACAGGCTGGTGGTGGGCACTGGGGTCACGGGCACCCAAATAAGAGGAGGGGGTGCGTTGCCTTGCGCATCCCAGCACAGTCCTGGCACTGTGCACACCCCAGCTGAGCCGCCTCTCCCTGCAGCTATCACATCTCTTCAATGTGGCGCACATCCTGCGCATGCTGGTGCAGAAGGAGCGGAACCTGGACATCCTAAAGGTGAGCTGGGCATGGGGTGGCTGTCCAGACACTCCGAGCAAGGTTGAGGGGAGCCCTGTGGTGGGTGTAAGTGACCCTGGGCTCCCCAAGGTGATAATGTGGCACCCACAGGGCAAGGTGATGGCTTCCATGTTCTATGAGGCAAGCACGCGGACCAGCAGCTCCTTTGCAGCGGCCATGAGCCGGATGGGTGGCTCCATCCTGTCCTTCTCAGAGGCCACCTCCTCGGTGCAGAAGGGCGAGTCGCTGGCTGACTCCGTGCAGACCATGTGCTGCTACGCCGACGTGCTGGTGCTTCGACACCCACAGCCGGGTGCTGTGGAGGTGAGAGGGGCTGGTGGGGTGGCCGCATCCTGCCTCTGAAGGTGTTGATGTCCTGCCCCTATGATGGGGACGGTGAGCTGCGCGCCACGGGGCAGGGCTGTGTTCGCCAGTGGGTCAGGCTGGGCAGGTGTCAGGAACAAGAGCCAGGTCCTGTCACCGTCGGGCTGGTGGGGGCTGCATCCTGCCTGCGCTCAGCGTTGCTGTGCTCCCAGCTGGCTGCCAAGCACTGTCGCAAGCCTGTGATCAACGCTGGGGATGGTGTGGGAGAGCACCCCACGCAGGCGCTGCTGGACATCTTCACCATCCGCGAGGAGCTGGGCACTGTCAACGGCATGACGGTAAGGTGCTGTGGGCTGTGGGGGGTTATGGCTGCCGCCCCCACCACAGTGGAAGGCCCTCTGTGGGGCTGGGGAGCCATGGCACTGTGGGTTGGGCTGACTGCTCTCCCCAGATCACCATGGTGGGCGACCTGAAGCATGGGCGCACGGTGCATTCCCTGGCCCGCCTGCTCACCCTGTACCGCGTCAACCTGCGCTACGTCACCCCCCCTGGCCTCCGCATGCCCCCCGACATCACCAGCTTTGTGGCCTCCAAGGGCATCAAGCAGGTGAGTAGGCAAGCTGGGGGGGCTGGGGCCCTGCGCCCCCCTGGCCATGCTGACAAGTGCTGCCCCAGGAGGAGTTTGGGAGCATTGAGGAGGCGCTGCCTGACACAGACGTGCTCTACATGACCCGCATCCAGAAGGAGCGCTTCCGCCTGGCCGAGGAGTACGAGGCTGTGAGTGAGGGTGGTGCTGGGAGGGACCGGACCCCCCCCAGGTCTTGCTCTGGCAGCGGGGAGTGGCAGCCTGCCGCCCTGCCCGGAGCTCAGGGCTGTGTGTCCCCCCTTGCAGTGCTTTGGGCAGTTCATCCTCACGCCCCACATCATGACCCGGGCCAAGGAGAGGATGGTGGTGATGCACCCCCTGCCCCGTGTCAATGAGATCAGGTGGGGATGGGGGGGGCTGGAGTGTGGGGATGGGGGGACTTGGGGGCTCGGGGGCAGCTCTGGGGCGGGGTGGGGTATCTGCAGGGGGCTGCTCTGGGGCAGTTCTTGGGGGCGGCTCAAAGGCAGCTGGGGGAGGCTCTTGGGGGGGCTCAGAGGCAGCTGGGGGGGCTGTTGGGGGGGGCTTAGAAGCGGGGGGGGGGCTCTTGGGGGGTGCTCAGGGGCAGCTCTTGTGGGGGTGGCTCAGGAGCGGCTTTTGTAGGGGGCTCAAGGGTCCATCAGGGCGATGGAGGTGCTAGGCGGGGTTCGGGGGGCCTTGGGGCGATGGGGGGCGGGGCGTGGGGGTTGTCGTTACTTCCTCTTCTGACGTCACTTCCGCAGCGTGGAGGTGGACTCGGACCCGCGCGCCGCGTACTTCCGGCAGGCGGAGAACGGGATGTACATGCGCATGGCGCTGCTGGCCACCGTCCTGGGCCGCTACTGAGCCAATAAACCGCGTCACCGCGCCCTGTGTCACCGCCTGTGCGTCATCGCGCCGCGCCGCGCGGGCCATGGCGGCGCTGTGGAAGGGCTGCGGGCGGCTGCTGGCGCGGCGGCCGTGGGCTGCACCGGCGCTCACCGCCGGTAAGGGCCGCGCCGCGCCGGGGCCTGTTCCCCCCGTGCCCCTGCGTCTGGGAACGCCGGATCCCCAGCCCCGGCTCGGGGCCTTCCCTGCCCCCCGGTCCCCCAGCCCCTTCACCCCAGTAACACGGGGCCCCGTTGCCCTGCTGCTGTGGGCTCGGTCGCCCCCCGTGGGAGGCAGGGCAGGAGCCCCACGGAGGGGGGGCGGTGGAGGTCCCGGTGCCTCTGGTCCATCGTTCGTGGGGAGGAGGAGCTGCTGTTCCCCCTGGCTCAGCAGGGAGCAGGGGCTCACCATGTGTCCCGCTGGGTGAGGGGCCTCAGCCCCCTCCAGCTGCTTGAGATCTGCATCGGGAGGCTGCACTAGAGCTGGGAGGCCTGATGGGGTTGTGCCTCCTTCCAGCCCCCCGGAGAGACCTCCCACAGCTCGAGGCCTTACCCCAAACCTCTGGGTAGAGGCTGTTTTGGGGGCCCCCCCTCCTCCTGGGAGGGTGTAGATGCTGGGCCGTGGCGCTGGGGTGGAGCCCTCCTGACCCTCCCCTGGGTGTTTGCCAGTACTTGGCAGCAAAGGCTTTGGGTCGAGTTGGGCACAGAGGTGCTGCCTGGGGAGAGACCCTGCCCCTGAGAGGCTCCTTGGGGCCCTGCACAGGTAATTTATTCTCTCTGACAGTGTTGCTGTTTGAAGGGCTGGCAGCTGTCATAAATCTACCCTGGTACTGGCAGGTGCCTCCCCATGCCCCAAGGACACTCTCCCTATGCAGGCAGCTGATACAGGCAGGGATGCTCCTGACCTTGCTGGCCCTGGACTTGCGGTCCTGAGCAACAAGCATCTCTGTCTCCCTGCTGCTCATTGCTCCTGTGCAGGGCTGCTGGCTGGCAGGAAAATCCATCCTGCCTGTGCTGTAGAGCCATGCAGAGGGGTGTGCAAAGGAGGCTGGTTGGCAGCAGGGTCCCTGCCTGTTCTCCTCTGCACCCCCTGCTTGCAGCCTTCCCCACCACCCCTGCCACCCACCAGCCATGCTGCTCACAAATAACCAGCCTGGGATGCTGGAAAAACACAGCCTGGGGCATCTGGGGATGCCCTGCTGTGCTGGGGAACTAGTATGGGTGCCAGGGGGCTCCACTTACAGCCACTGGTCCTCCCTGCTGCTGCGGGCGGGGGGGGGGGGGGGGGGGGGGGGGCGGGTGACGGCATGTTGCTCTGCCTGCCAGGCTGCTGGGGTCCTGCCAGGCCACCTCACTGTTCCTGCTGTTATTTTTATCTGATTTGATGGAGTCTATTGCCTGGAACCTGCTGCATCGTGTGCTGCTGGGCTGCACATCCCCCCTTGATTCCTGGAGCGAGGCCAAGGTGGAGCTGGGAGGGCTGCCCAGGACCAGCCCTCTCCTTCCTTGGCAGCCTCAGCTGCTGCTGTAGCTGGCTTGGTGCAGCCCCATGCTGGCTCTGGGCTCCACCTCTGCCTGTTGCTTCTTCATGCTGGAGCTGGTCCTGCCATGCTGAGATGTACCCCTGTTCCCCCCTACTAACAGTTCCTCGTGGCTGTGGCAGCCACCAGCACAGGGCTGTGCCCATGGGGCTGCGCAGCCAGCCAGTACAGCTGCTCTGTGTGTGATAGGCCCAGTGCTGGATGTGGTTGCTGCAGCCGAGAAGAGGCTCAGGCTTGGTGGCTGGATGTCTCCCTTGCCTGCAGAGGGGGCCTGGGCCCAGCCCTGGTGGGAGCATAGCCATTCCTCCAGGATAAGGGCAGCCCTTCTGGAGGCTGAGCTTTCCTGCTTCCTTGTAGCTCCAGCAAATAATTACCCCATCCAAGGCTGGGCTTGGCCCCTTGCTGCTGGCTGTGCCATGGTCCATGTGGAGGAGGCAGACTCCCCCCAGCCCTGTGCCCCATGCTGGGCAGCTGCAGGGGGGCTGTGCAGATCCCAGCCTCCAGCCCTGCCTTTGCTTGCTGCTGGAGGAGCCCCCGGTGCTGCTGTTCCCCTGGGCAGAGCAGAGCCACTGGCTGGGTCTAGGCCGGGGAGGTTTGCTGGCAGTTGGCTGTGCCTGGTGTGCCCAGCTGCACTCACCCGCCGAATCGCTGTCCTGCCTGGCAGTGGAGCAGTGGGGTCAGGCAGGGCTTTGCCTCCTGCATCTCAGGCCTTGGGCCAGGATGCCAGCAGAGCCCAGGCACAGTGGGCAGCAGCACGTGCCCATGGCCGTGACCTTGCTGTCCCTGCCGGCGGCGAGCAGCCTTGTGCTCCTGTGGTGGCAATGCAATCTCCTGCTGGCAGCCGGTGAGGCCCACGGGGGATGCAGACGGTGTGGCCTACTTAGATTTGGGCTCGTTTCAAAGTCCTCTGACCACAGGAACAGCAACTTGTGGGATCGGCCAGGCACCCTGGGCTCAGCCTGGCTGGGGGCTGCGTGCTGCCTCCTGCCTGCCCGTGCACTGCTCTGCACTGAGCAGACGAGAAAGTGCCTCCTTGTAGCTTGGGTGGCGGCAAGCTGGGGAGCCCTCACCCTTCCCACCAGCTGCATCCAGCACTCCCGTGCAGGTGCGGTGCTACCGTGCGTGTTGGCTCTTCCCAAGCCAGGGCAGGACATGGCAGTGGTGGCAGGGCCTGGCAGAGCTGTGGGGTCCACCAGGGGCTGGTTCCTGTGTTCGTGGTGTGCAGTGCAGCTGGGGTCCCCAGCCCCGTGCTGGAGCTGCAGCAGGGCTGGGCAGGTACGCTGTGTGTGGCGAGTGGCACTGGTGCCAGCCTGAGTGAGCAAAGTCATTGCGAGAGACTTGATCCAGCCCTGCTCCCAGGCTTGGTCAGGGGTGCACGGACAGGTCTATTCCCTCACTGGCAGCGCTGGCATTGCTTTATCCCTGCCAGGCATTGTGCCTGGAGCCTTCAGCACTGAATGAGTAATGCCAGTGCCGCCGGCTGCGCTTTCTCAATGAGCGCCATGTGGGGGGAGCCTGCCTGTGCTTAGTGGGAAGGCTGCCTGTGGGAAGCAGGCAGTCGGTGCTTCTGCCATGCTGGCCTGGGGTCCCTCGCTTGCTGGCACCCCCTGCCCCTGCACTGCTGTGGGCTGGTGGAGGCCACTCTGCCATCACGGAGGGGTGCAGTAGCTCTCAGGGCCTAGGAGCAGAGCCTCAGCCCCTGGGGGCTGCGTTTGGTCCAGGGTGGGAGATGGAGCCAGGGATAACAGTGGCAGGAGGCAGTTCCAGGGGTGCGGCAGCTCCATGGGGCTGCAGAGATGGGGCCAGCTCTCCCAGTCCTGCCAGGGCATGTCCAGCCCGACTGGTCTTGGCTGAGGCCCTGGCTCCTGCCCAGCCTCTTGGGCTGTCTCCAGACTCTGCTGGGCAGCTGGGCTGGGCTGGGTCCAGCCACTGCCCATGGGCTCCCCGGGGCCACACTGCAGCCCTGGCCCGCATGGCTGGGGCAAGGAGCTGGGCAGCTGTTCCCACCCCTTTCCCCTCGTGCATGCTGGCTGGGGACGGCACAATCCAGCTGCAGGCACTGTAGAGGCGGCAGGCATGCTCCCCTGCCACGGCCTGGGGTCTGCAGCCCTTAGGCTGGGATGTGCTCCCTCTGGCACTGCTGGGGGCTGTCACAGAGAGACCGGTGGCCCTGGGAGGGAGGGAGGAAGGGCTGGGTGCTGCTAGTGACACGGCCAGGGCTCTGCCACCCCTTGTCCACGAGAAACCGCTCACAGAGACCTTCTGGGCAGGCCTGGCCCTGAGCTGGCAGTGCGGTGGGGGCTGCTGGGACCAGCACTTCCCAAGACAAGGGCTTGCTGGGTTCAGGGTTTCCAAGAATGGAGCAGAATCGCAGCAGGGCTGGAGTCCTGCCTGGGAACCATCCTGGGAGGAACAGCGGGAATAAGCAGGGAGCCCGCAAAGGTCAGGGGAAGGAGCACTGGGCCAGCCGAGTTGCGTCGAAGAGGTCAAGGGTGTAAGGATGGAGCAGGGGCTGCCAAAGGCCCAGCTGAGCAGCACTCTGCAGGGGATGCGCGCAGCAGAAGGTCCCTCACACTGATATGGCAACAAGGCGAGGAGCTGTGCCAGCAGCCAGGCAGCAGCGAGGAGCTGGGGCCAGCCCTGGCACCCAGCGAGCCTTACCTGGCTGGTGGCGGCGGTGGTGCTGCCGGGTGAGAGCGGCAGAGAGTGGCTTTCCAAGGAAGGGGATTGTAGTCAGCAGGGTTTGCACGGTGCTCGGGGAGAAGTTTCAGGCAGTGCAAGGTGTCAGGAGAGGCCACAGCGGGAGTGCAGGCAGCAGTGGGGTGGGCTCTGCCCCCGAAACCCCGGGTACTGTGGGCCCTGGGTGATGGATGAGCCCTGTGCCAGGGCTCTGGGGACACAGCACAGCTGGCCGCTGTTTCAGTTAGAGATGCTGCATCGTCCCAAGAACAGCCCAAGGCACTTGGCCTCTGCGAGAGGGCTGGTGCTGCAGGGTGGGAGTGGGCAGGTTTGGTGCAGGGCGGTGGGCAGCTGTGCACCGGGATGGGCTCAGTGGGGCCAGAGCAGGCTCAGGCCTTCCCGGCGCAGCAGCGCTGCAGGCAGGCAGGGCAGCGCTTGGGCAGGAGGAGCTGGCTGTCCGCAGGGTGCTCTGAGGTTGTATTCTGCCCCAGTGCACGGCAGCTGCCAGAGCAGGCTGTGCTGGTCACAGGGGCCCTCATGGGAGCTGGTGACATGATCGCCCAGCAGCTAGTAGAGCGGCGGGGGCTGCGTGGGCACAACGGCCCCCGGACCCTGAAGATGACGGCCATCGGCTTCTGCTTTGTGGTGAGTGCCAGTGTGCAGTGGGCACCTGGGCTGAGCAGCAGGCTTTGGGTGGGGTGGGATGGAGGGCTCTTTGGGCAGGGTGAGACCGTGCTGCCTGGGTGTCAGCTGGGTCATCCTGGTGCCACCTTCAGCAGCTGTGGGCAGAGCTGGGTCCCCTCGAGGAGGAGCACCCAGTTCCTACACCCAGCTATGGGTATGGGCACCCCCAGCTGCGCTGCAGGGTGGGATGGGGCTGGCAGCCTCCCCATGCAGCCTGGGCACCTGTGCCTGTCCCTGCTGCTGGTGCCATCCCTGGGGAGGTTTCACTTTGGCAGGAGGGTGACGTACACCCAAGGGTGCAAAACGTGCTTTGCTCTGCTGTGTAGGCTGAGGCTGGATCCTGACCCCTCAGCTCCCATGCTCCAGGCAGGGTGACATTGGGCCCAGTGCCCTGCACTGGCGGCTTGGGCGGGGAGCCCTGGGTGGCACTGGCACAGCCAGGGTCCCCATGCCACAGAACCCTGCCCAGTGTGTCAGATGTGAAGCCCTGCGGCTGCCGTGCTGGAGCAGGCCCCTGGCTGCCCCATGCCAGTGCTGGTACTGCCCGGCAGAGTGGTCAAGGAGGGGCAGGGGGGGCTGTGGGGGTCCCTGTGCCCACCCTACACGTGGGGGCTGTCCCATGGCGACACAGTGTTCAGCAAGGAGCAGCACAGCCCAGGAGGGGAGGCAGGACAGGCCCCGGTCCCTGTGTTTCAGGGCTAGGGCCGGGCCACGTAGCTAGCTCTGGAGACCCCCCAGCCCTGACAGCCTGTGGCCTGGGAGAGCGGGACAAGTAGGATGCTGCCCCTCACCATCTGGCTCCTGCAGGGGCCCGTTGTGGGGAGCTGGTACAAGATCCTGGATCGTCTCATCCCAGGGACCACAAAAGTGGTGGCTGTGAAGAAGATGGTCCTGGACCAGGTCAGTGCCACGTGGGTGAGGGTGCCTGCATGGGGCTGGTGCCGTGGGAGGTAGGTACAGCCATGTGTCCACAGGCTGGTTTCCATTCTGCTCCAAGAGCCCCAGCTCCTGAGGCTGGGGCCAGTACCAGTGCAGTGGAGGGTTGGGGTGTACAGGGTTGCAGAGGGGCCACCTTGGCCTGGGTTTGGACCCTTCCAGAGGTTCTGTGGTGGTGCCTGTACTTCTGTATGGCTCTGTGCTGGGGAGCAGCAGGCTGAGTAGCCCCAGGCCATCGGGCAAACTGGGCCTGTCCCCCCTTGTCCCACCACACACTCCCCTCACCCTGCATTGCAGACCCAGCTCCAAGCACCACAGGTTCCACAGCACTGGGCTCTGACTTGCCTCTTGCAGGGGGCATTTGCACCGTGTTTCCTTGGCTGCTTCCTCGCCATCACTGGAGCCATGAATGGTCTGTCAGTGGAGGAGAACTGGTCCAAGATCCAGCAGGTATGTGCTGCTTCCCTGGAGCAGCAGGGAGCTGTCATCAGCATGGGCATCTTGGCAGCTCCTCCCAGCATGCCAGCACTGCCGGCTGCTCCTATTTGTGGTCACGCCTGTGCCCAGGCACAGCCCCGTCCCAGCACTGACTGCGTGCCCCCAGCTCTGCCATCGCGCTCCTGTCCTCACAGCCTGACTTGTAACTCTATCGTGCCCCAGGACCTCAGGCACAGAGCTGGCTCCACAGGCACTCCACGGCTGGGGTGGGGAGGCATCTGCCGCACTGCTGCAAGGCACAGAGCAAGTCTTTGCCTGGCCAGAGCCCAGGGGTGCATGGGGCTGGCCCTGCCAGGCTCAGTGCTGGGTTCTGGGGCCTTGGGGGCATTGGGTGCCTGGTGCTGCCAGTCTCTGAGGTGCTGGTGTCAAGGCTGCTCCCTGTGGCACAGCTCTCCAGGGTCCTACCTGGGCTGGGGTGGCTGGGTGCCTGGTGCCATCCAGCTCCCTGCACGCTGTCTGGCCCCTCTCCTGGCTGCATCTCCAGACCCATTACTGAGATGGCTCCCATTAGCAGTAATTGCTGGAAACCAGTGCAAAAGCTGAGTCAGCGTGTCCAGAGCATGAGTTGCTGGGGAACAGGTGACCACCCACCATGCGGTGAGGCACACCAGGGGTGGTCTTGGGGCTGCCCAGGGTGTGTGGCACTGGCACTCACACACCAGTGATGTCTGCAGGGGCTGTGTGTGAAGGCCCCTCTGCCTCCAAGCTGTGAGCTGGGGATGTTGCCCCAACTGGGCCATGAGCTGGTGCCCCAGGCTGGAGCTCTGCCTGGGGTGCATCACCCAGAGCTCATTCCTCTGCATGGGTTCACCCATCAGGCACCAGCCAGCTGCCCACCATGCAGCAGGTATGTGTCGGCAGAGACCTTTCCTGCCCCTCATCTTGCACTGGAGTGCAGGGAGCAAATTCTGGGAAAGAATTGAGTTACCTCTTCTTTCTCCTGGCTTTGTGAGAGCAGCAACCAGGGTTCAAGGTGTTTTGAGACACCCCAGAGGCACATGTAGACTGGCCCTAGGCATGGGCAGCATGCCCGAGTGCTCCCATCCACCCTAGCTGCATCTCAACCAGGTGGTGCCATCTATCTTGCCTTGCCTCCACCAGGGAGACCGGCCAGGGCCTGAGCACAGTGGTGGGTGATTCCTGCGAGCTGTGGCTCCTGGCCGGTGCCCTACCCATGGAGGGGGCTGGGCTGGGGACCAGGCAACAGTGGCTGGCAGCCACCTTCACCCCTGGCTTGGGGCACATCCATCTCTTCTCACACAGAGGAAGCGTCAGCAGAGCATCCATCACCCCTGTGCCCGCTGTCCCCGTCCTGGGCTGCCGGCCAGCACTGGGAAGAGGCTGGGCTCTAGGCTGAGTCACAGCCAGGCTGGATGAGGGACTCATCCTGCTGCTGTGGGGCAGGGCTGCGGCACAGCCGTGGGTGCAGCACAAGGACAGGGTGGCTGCCCTGTCTGGGTGCCCCTCTCTGGCCGGGGGGGGGGGGGGGGGCAGGGCTGGGGGGACACGGGGTTGGATGGGGGCTTGCAGCCTGCACTGGGGAGAGGAGCCAACTGCCCCTACCTTGCCCACTGTCTGAATCTGCTGGGGGCACCCAGCTCACCACTTGCCCTCTCAGCACCTTATCCTGCCCCATGCCTGCCCCTGCTCTCCTGCTGGGCTTGCACAGGCAGGGCGGCATGTGGTGGCCTGCCTGTGGCACCCAGCATTGGTGGCAAAAAGGGCTCACGGTGGGGACGGAGCACTTGTGGCTACCTTCTCCCTGCCACTGCATGTGGACACAGCTCTGGGAAGGGTGCAGGCAGGCAGCAAGGGGCTGCGAGCACCCCGTGCCCAGGTGGAGCGGGTGTGGAGTTGGGGAAGGGGGATCATGGCAGGGGACAGTGGCCCCTCCACATGCTCCTAGCCCCTGCCTGCAGCCCTTTGGTTGTTTCCTTGGCTGCTTCCTTGGGTTGCTGGCAGCTCTTTGGAGACACTCCTGCACCATTCTTGCTGGTGCTGGGGCCTCCCTGGGGCTGTGCAAACGACCGTCCCTGCCAGGGCTGCAGGCAGCTGGGTGGCAGGGCTGGGCACTGGTGCTGGGTGGCAGTGGGGCTGCGCTGCGTGCTCACAGCCTCCCCTCTCTTGCAGGACTACATGGATGCCCTGCTGACCAACTACTGTGTAAGTGCGGTCAGCCGCTGCAGGCGGGTCCTCTGGGGCCATGGGGTGCCATGCCGGGTTCCTCCTCACACCTGTCCCCTGTCCCTCACCTCGGGGGCTGCCATGGGCTCAGTTGGGCGCCCTGAGCAGAGATGGGCATGGTGCTGGCAGGGCCTGTTCACTACTGTCTCCTTTTCTGCCCAGATCTGGCCACCGGTGCAAATCGCCAACTTCTACTTCGTGCCCCTGAAGCACAGGTAGTAATGCGGCCGTGGCCCCAGCTCTCAGGCTCCCAGAGCTTGTGGCTGTGGACCCTGTCCCCTCTGTCCCCAGGCTGGCTGTCGTCCAGTGCATTGCCATCGTCTGGAACTGCTACCTCTCCTGGAAAGCAAATCGGATGTGAGGTGGAAGCTGTGTTGCCTCCCTGCCCACCCTTCCTACGTGCTACTTGATTCTGCCCCACCTCCAGAGCCCTTGGAACAGGCGCATGTGGCTGTGGATGGGGCCAGGATATGTAGGGTGCTAGCAGCAGCCATCCCGCTCGCTCCTTGGGGGATCCCATTGCCTGTAACTACAGCCCTCACCACTCCAGGGATGCACAGAGGAGACAGTGACGCCATGGTCACCTCGGGGTTGCTCTGGGTCTGACAGCCTGCTATGCCATGGGGCAGCTCTGCCCCTTGAAATGCTCCTCCATCTGTGTTCACTCCTCTCTTTGGCCCCTGGCCCTGCCCACAAGGTGCTCCTGCCCTGAGCATTGCTCTGTTCATCCCCAGCAGCACACCCCGGGGGGTGAGAAGCAGGAGTGGTGCTGGGCTGGTGCGGGTGCAAGCCCTGGGCTGACAATGCCGTGGGTTGGGCACTGCACCACTTGGAACCAGGGTCCCCGTGCTGCTGAGGGGCTGCCCTGTCCCAGGCTGCCAGCCCCGTGCCTGCAAGCCCCCGCCGTCGCAGGCCAGCTGTGCTGCCCCAAAGTGTGGTTTGCTGTATCTCTGCTGCAGACACTTGGAGCACCCAATAAATGGCGTTTTTCACTCTTGATTCTCATGACACGAGCTCATAGCTCTCTGATATGTTCTCAGACCGATCATTCCTTTGCTTGTGGAGCTGCTGGCAGCTTCCCTGTGCCCTCGGTGGGGTGTGGACCCAGCCAGCGGGCAAGCGAGCACAGCCTTGGGGCAGATTGACGGCTCCACACTCTGCCTCCTCCCCAAGGAGCCGAGTGTGCGGCTGTGGTGCTAGCATTGTCCCTGGGTCTGGGGCACCGCAGTGCTGAGTGGCATAGGTTGCTGGGTCGCTGGGGATGGGCAATCCCAGCTGCCTCGATGAGGGGAGGGGGTCTGGCAGAGGGAAGGTGGTGGCTTAGGGGGTCACCAGGTGCCACTGTGGCTGTTCCATGAGGTGTGCTAGGCAGTGGGACAGGGTGAGCTGTACCCAGGTGGCACAGGCGCTGGGTGCAGGATCCTCCTGGGGCTCACAGCATTCTCAGAGCTGGGCATCAATGGGGAGGATGCAGGAAGGGTCTGGGTGAGGGCTGGAGCTGGGGCTGTGACAAGGCCACATCTACCTGTGCCTTGTCTAAGACAAGCCTGCCTGTCCTGCCTACAATCCCCACAACGCTGCTGCCTGCCTGCATTGCTGCCTCATGGGGATGTACATCCAGGCACATCCTACAGTGGCAGTGAGCAGACACAATCCAGGTCACGCAGTGCCTGCCCAGCACATCCTGTCCTGGGTCTCCAGAGCAGAGCTGATGGGACCATGGTGGTTAATCCCACCGGGGGTCCTGAGCCCTGTCCCCCTCAACTGTGCTGCCACAGCCCCAAGCAACTGGTCAGAGCCATCCCTGTGCACTGCCAGCACCAGGTCGTACTCTGCCAACCAGCTGCTGTCGTGGCACTCACCGAGGGCAGAGCACTGACCTTCCTCCCTCCAGTTCACACAGAACCTGCTCCACGCTGCCCTCGCACACCAGCTGGGCAGGGGCTGGCCCTGCTGTGGCCCTGGCTGTGGGTGCAGTTCCAGGCATATGGGTGCAACCCAAAGCACAGAGGAACCAAAACTTGCGCAGGACCCTGGTGCACTGTGCCAAGGATGGAAGTCTTCAGGAAGGGGCTACAGCTGCAGCCAACCTGACAGCGCGGTGGAGCAGCTCTGGGCTGTGTGGCTTGGCCATGCACTGGGCCTGTGTACAGACAGCACTGGGGCTGTGGGAGGCTAGTGCCTCAGGCACCATGTTGGGCTGTGGGGCTCAGCCCAGGCTCTCCCCATCCTGCAGGGTGGGCGCTGTTGGCCAGAGGCTGTGAATGGCAGGAGTCTGCAGCCCTGATGCACTAGGCAGCTCCATCCAGGGGTGCAGGAGGCCTTGATGTGTTGGCAGTGAGTGAGCTGCAAGCATGGCATGAACTTGTCCCCAGGAGCAGCCAGCCACATTGCATGGGGGCTGCCAGGGCATGGGGGATTGAGCCCAGCCCCTGCTGAGGGCTCTGCCCTGGAGCTGCAGGGAGGTGGTGCCAGGTGCCAGCCTTCACGCCAGATCCACATCACAGGTGCATGGCACCGTGTGCTGCCTCACTGTGGGCAGGGCTGTGCCCCACCACCCCTGTGCAGCCCAGTGTGGGATGTGCTGTGCGAGGGGCCAGGCTGTGCCTCTGTCCCCAGGCTCTCGCTAACACTGGCACCGTGGAAAGAGCCTGTGCCAGGCCCATTTTGGCACCTGCACCAGCATTGGTGCTGGGTGTCAGCTCGGTTCCCCTCCACCCCCAGGCAGCGGCATGGGGCTGCCAGGCAGAGCTGCAGTGCCGCCGGGGGTCTGCCGGCAGGGATGCGGTGCACCAGCAGCTACCTCACCTTTTGGCAGCAGCGGCCGGTGCCCCGGGCTGGAACATCCTGCATGCAGCACAGCGCTCTCGGCTCCGGTGCCTTCGCTCTATGAGTCACAGAATTTGGCTAGCGGTGCCTCGCTCGGGGCTGTCTGCAGCGCCCGGCACACGCGGCGGTTTGACCTCAGCACCACGAGTTCTGCCCGGGGCACGATGCCTCCGGGCCCCGCCACGGCCGGGTCGTGCACGCCCCCCCTCCCCGCGCCCGTCCTGTGCCGCTGGGTGCCAGTAACCGAGGTCCCGTCCGCCGCCGCCACGCGGTGCCTGCCCCGGACGTGGCTGCCCGATGCGGTCGCTTGGCCCGGCCCACCCGGGGGGTCCCACGCCGAGGAGCCGCGGGTCAGACCGCCCCACCGGCCCGGCACAGTCCACCGGCCCCGGGGCCCTGCCCGCCCCCGCGGCCCCGGCCCCTCCCGGCCCTTCAGCACCGCGGACAGCGGCACCGCCGGCAACGGAGCCGGGCGCCGCCGGCGCTCGGTGAACGGGCCGGGGACAGGGCGCGGGCCGGGCAGCGGCGGGAGGTGGGGCGGGGGGTGCCGGGAGCAGCCGGGTGACCGGGAAGCTGCACTCCCGGCGGCTCCTGGCCCAGGGGACCTGCCGGCCCCGGCCCCGCCGCACCCCTCCGGCTGGGCTCCAGAACGGAACCGGGGTCACGGCCCCCGCCGCCCCGCAGTCCCGCCGTGCCGGTGCCCCTCCCGCCCCCGCCCCCCGCCGGTCGGTGCGTGCCCGGCGCTGACGTCAGCCGGAGCTCCCGGACCTATATAACCACCGGCCGCGTCGCCGGCTCAGCTCCGGCGGGACGGACCGCGCTCCGCTCCACCGGCAGCGCACCGGCAGGGGACAGGGCACAGCGCACCGGGTACGGGATGGTGCGTGGGTATGGAACGGGGGCAGCTCACCGGGCAGGCGCCGGGGCAGGGGAGCGGGGAGGGCGCAGCGCGTACGGGACTGGACGGGCGGGCGGGGAGGGGGCACCGCGCCCGGGACGGCCCCGCACTGCCGGGTACGCGATCCCCCGCGGGGTCCCCGCTCCCTCCCCGTTGCTCTGAGCCCCCGGCTCCGCAGGTGCGGACGGAGCTGAGGATGCGGCGGGCGCTGCTCACCCTCCTGCTGCTGCTCGCCCGCCCGCCGCCCGCCGCCGCCCGCCCCGACGGCTCCGTCCCGGCGGCCACGGCCGAGGCTCGGGCCCGCCCGCTCTGGCCGCCGCTGGTGCCGCCGTCGCCGGAGCCGTGGCGGGCGCGGCGGGACGAGCCGCCGCTCTCCATCGACCTCACCTTCCACCTCCTGCGGCATCTCCTGCTGCTCGCCCGCGCCCAGAGCCAGCGCGCCCGTGCCGACAGCAACCGCCTCATCCTCGACGCCGTGGGGCGCTGAGCCCCGTCCCGGGACCCGCCGGGGCTGCGCCGGGGTCCGGCCACCGCCTCCGCCTCCCTGCCCGGGGCCGCACTGGCAAACGCACCGGCACCGGGCTGCGCCTGCTGCACCCGCCTCACCCTCGGCGCTGAGGCAAGTGGGCGCCGTAACCGGCCCCGCGACGGCCCCGGGACGGGCCCGCACCGATTTTTTAATAAAACGTGGTGGAAACCCGAGGCGTGACCGAGTGCGGGGCGGGGGTGGGGGAGCTGCCGGGGCTCACCGGGAACGGGCGGAGCAGAGCTGGGACGGGTCCGCGCGGGGGCCGCTGGCCGGGCAGCACCGGGCATACCGGCACTGGGGCCGGGGCTGCCTGTGTCCCTGGGTTGGGAGGACCGTACCGTGGTGTCGGGGGAGGGGAAGCAGCTCCAGGCCCCGGAGGCGAGGCAGCCGTGGGTGTGGTGGGAAGCAAATGGCACAGGGCGAATAGAACAATGGGTGCCTCTCTACCGAGGAGCAGGGCAAAGGGGTGCTGCACCCACATGCGGGCAGCCGGGGACGTGAGTAGGGGGAACCAGCTCTGCATGTGGCAGCCCCCTCGGAGCTGCTGTAAGAGCCAGGCAGCAGGGTGGGATGGCTTGTGGGGCTGGGAGGTGTGGGGGGCGGGCACAGGGTCTTCAGGAGGGGCACGGCCACCCTGTGCAGGAGCGCCAGGGGTGGAGGGCTCCTCGGTGGGACACACAGTGCTGCTGAGTGCGGGTGGATCAGGACTGGAGCAGAGGGCAGGAAGGGGGGCGCTGTGGTAGGGTGTGTTTCAGACCCCCGATCAAGAGAAGGACATGGATGAAGCCTCCCTGAGACATCTGGGAGAGATTCAGCCTCCTCATGGGTGGCCTCGGTCCTCACAGGGGCCTTCACCTGGTGTAGCTGAAGGTGTCCCTGCTCGCTGCAGGTGGCCCCTTCCAACCTTAACCATTCTATGATGCAATTATTTGATGATAAACTCCATGATACCTGCTCGAAGGGCAGGATGGCAGGACTGGAGCAGTGAAGTTTTCTGGAGGGTGCTTGGAAAAATCTGCTTGGGGCTGTGACGGTGGCAGCCATGAGGTGGTGGAGGTCAGCACGTGGGGGCAGGCAGGAATGCAGGCAGCAGGGTGCAGCCCCTGGACTTCAGATGAGCCAATTGCAGTGACTTGGTTAGGTAGGCTCTGGCAGGAGGCAGCTCTGAAGGATGAAGGAGCTGAGGAAAGCAAGAGTGATCACAGGATGCCAGGATGGCTGAAGCTGGAAGGAACCTTGGGAGATCTCCCACTCCAACCCCCTGCTCCAGGGAGCAGCAGCCAGAGCTTGTTGCTCAAGGCCATGTGCATCCAGGCTTTGAAAGAGGAAATTCCATGTGGCTGTGAGAAACCTGGAAGACTGTACTGGCAAGAAAGACTGTACTGAAACAGGTTGCCCAGAGCATTTCCCTCCTTGAAGATATTCAAGACTGGACACAGACCTGGACAACCTGGGTCTGTGAGTAGCTTCACAGCTGGAGGGGCCACAGCCTCTCTGGGCAGTCTGTTCCAGGCAACCTGTTTGATCAGCCTCACTGTAAAAAAAGGGTGTTTTTTGGGGGGGATAAAAAAACCTACCAAACTTTGGAAAAAAGTTTCAGTGGAATCTCCTGTACTCCAGTTTGTGCTCGTTGCCTCTGGTCCTGCCACTGGGCACCACTGGGAAGAGCCTGGCTCTGTTTTCCTTCCCTCCTCCCATTCAGGCATGTATACACATCAGTTCAATCCCCTGAGCCTTCTCTGCTCCAGGCAGAACAGTCTTAGCTTCTCCTCATGTAGCTGCAGTCCCTTCAGCATCGCTGTGGCCATTCCCTGGACTCCAGGGGTCATGTCCTCTTTGCTCCCCAGTTCATGACCACAGGGATGCACAGCAGAGCTGCACACTGGGACCAGGGAGAGGTATGGAAGTAGCAGAGGGTTGGTCTGGAGATGCTGGGAACCCAGGGTGGAGATCTGGGACAGGGAAGGGGTGGAGGCACAAACATACGCTGGGGGACAGACATCAAAGGAGGGATTTTTAAAACCTTGCCTGGGTGCACAGAGAGGGTGTCAGGCGACCAAAGACCAGCAGAGCTGGGATGTGCAAGGTCAAGGAGAGCAGCCACTTCACTATGGGCAGTCAGGGGCTGCCCAAGGGACAGACTGAGGCTGGGGAGGGCAGAGATGGGTGGAAAACACCCTGAGCTGGGCCTCAAAGAAGAAAACTACCAGAAATAGAGGAGAATGAAGCTGGGACTCTGCTGAGACACCTCAGTCCCTAGAGGTGGTACCCAAGGGTGCACAGGAGCTGCCACTCTCATCTCTGGAAGGTGATGGGGACATTTCTGAGGGGTGGAGAAAGCAAATCTCGTGTGCCCAAAAGGCCCTAAATAGACAGTGCAGGAATGGAGAGACCACCCGGCCTCACCTCAGTCCCCAGGGACCACACAGGCCCTCCTGGGGCATGTTTCTGGTGTGTGAAGGAGCAGACAGTGACAGCTCAGCTAGGCTGGGCTGCGGGGTAGATTGCCCCCCAGCCACATTGCCTCTGGCATGAGCAACAGCTTGAAGATGCAGCAGAGCAGAGACAGCCCTCAGCCTGTCCCTGGCCAGGACTGAGTGTGTCTGCCAGTGCTGGGACACGGGGTCTGGTGGGTGGACATGGGCAAGCCACGCTCTGCCAGGGGCTGGCAGTGAGCAGGTGCCGCAGGGCATTGTGCCAGGGTCCCTCACTTGGATGGCAGGTAACACCAAGCCCTCAGGGACTAGTCACTCTTCTTGAAGGCAGAGCTGCCACCAGCAGGACGGAGCCAGGCTGGAGGAGGGGGCCAGCAGGGACCTTACAAGGACAAAGGCAAATCGCTGCTCTGGGTGGGCAGCACCCCTGGCAGCCATGTAGTTGGAGCCCACAGCTACAGCAGGAGTAAGTTCAGCACGGGCTGTGAGAAGAGAGATGTGCCGGGCCATGTCTCATGGTGGGCTCAGCTCCAGAACTGGTCCCTCTTGCCTACCTCCCTGTGCCAAGCAGGGTCCCTGCTGGGGATGGATGGAGACGCTCTGGACTCCCCAGCCCTGTTTTAAAGGTTGTGCTCTTGGGAGAAGGAGTTTTTCCTGGTATCCAATGGGCATTTTCTCTGTCCCAGCTTGTGTCACCAGCTCCTGCGCTGTCCCTTTGCCCCCAGGGGGGTCTTGCTTCACGTCCCTGCACCCCAGGAGGCAGCTGAGGGGTCTTCTCTGCCCCAGCTGCACAAGTCCGGCTCCTGTCCCCACTGTGCTCCCCTGTCTGGCCGTGTGTCCTTGCCTGTTTGCTCCCAGGGGCTCCAGACTAGGCCAGGAACCAGCCAGCAGCAGGGGAAGGGTCCTGCTGGCACAGACCAGCACTGGGGTCTCCTCTGCTGCCAGGGCATCCCTGGCCTCCCCACTGGGGCTCAGCTCCTCTCCCAGCCCCAGGTTCACTGGGACCTGCCATGCGCCAGCATTTCACTTCCCCCTCTCCCATGGACCTGTCCTCCAGGGTCCTGCGCCCCAGCCCCAGGCCAGCCTGGTGGTCCCTGGGCTTGCTGTGGGGTGTGCTGGTATGCTGAGCACTGGGGGTGGAAATGGGCCCAGCATCCAGCCCCTGCTGCCCGTCAGCAGGGTGGGGGTTGGCTGCAGGGGACACCCCCGTGGTGCCCCAGCCCCAGGGGACCTGCCCAGTCCCAGCCTTGCCCCCACAAGGAGCCCCTCGCCATGTGCATCATCTGCTGCATCAGCCATGACGCCAGGGCAGTGTGGGGACAAGACAGGTGACGCAGCCAGTGCTGCCACAGCCCTCCCGGGGGGCCTGGCTGGCGGGGCGGGGGGCGCAGGCCCCGGCCCGGTGCTGGTCGTGGCGTTCCCAGCTGTGTACTCAGCCAGCTCATCCCAGCACTGTTTGCTCGGTGCACCCAGGGGACGGTGCTGCCAAGCCGGCATCCAGTCCAGCAGGCAGGCTGGTGGGGCTGGGGGCTGGGGGCCATTCCTCACTGCCAGGCAGGGGCTGCAGGCAGGGGTCAGCAGCCCCACTCACAGGTGGGTGCAAAGCCGCAATCCTGCCCTGGGTTGCTGAAGCCAAGCTGCACCAGGGTTTTCTGGGGACTCAGTCCCTCGTGTGGGGTCCTGGGTTTACCACTGGGGTGGTGGGGCAGGGGCCCAGCTCAGTGGGGCAGGGGCTGTGCCTGGGCTGGTCCCTGTGGAGCTGGTGTGGAGCGGTGTGGGGGGCAGCCCCCATGCTCAGCCTGGCCCACACACCACACTGGAGACAACATCCTCACACAGGGTTTAATGTCAGAGAGGGGCAGCTCCAGCATTTGGGGAATTGCAGCAGCAGGGCTGGAGCTCACAGACAAGTGCCAGGGCCATGATGAGCCGGCAGGTGCCGATGCTGTCCCACAGCAACGGCTCAGTGCTGACCTGTGTGAGAAACTGGCCTCAGCACCGTGTGATGGGCTTGCTGGGACCCCCGCCCCAGCAGGCAGGGAGACAGGGACAGCTTGGGGGGCCCCAAGGTATGAACCCCCATCCCCATCTCTCCCCACGGGGTGCCTCCTCTGCCCCACAGCACCCCACGGCCTGGGCCCATTTGCGTTCCCCCCACTCCCCATCTCAGTCCCAGTGAGGGTCTCACCATGGGGAGAGCTTGCTGGCTTCTGCCTCGGCCCCACATCTGCAGAGGGAAAGCAGGTGACAAGATGGAGATACGGATACCCTGGCATGGTGCAGCCACAGAGACATGGCACTGGGCATGGCATGGCACATCCCCCCACCTCCATGGCATGGCAGCCCCTGTCCCATGGGTCCTGCTGTCCCCAGCCGACCCTGCAGCCCTGGGGGCAAGAACAGCAGCCAAGCATGGCACAGCACAAAGCGGCTTGGCACAGCACAACATGGCATGGCGCAGCACAGCACAGCATGGCATGGCACAGCATGGCACAGCAGGGACTCACCCTCCATGGCTTCGGGTGCCTCCAGGCTGTCCAGCCGGTCCTCATCTGCTGTGGCCTCATTGCTGTCCCCAGGTCCGTCTGCCTCATCCTCGCCCAGTGGCTCTGTGGGACAGAGGGACAGGTCAGCCAGGGCTCTCCCTCTCCATGGTCTGGGCAGGCCAGGGACACCCCAGGTGAGACATGTGGGAGCCAGGCTGATCTGTAGGACACAGCAGCCCACAAGCCAGGAAGGAGCATGGGGCTGAGGGGCCACACCTCCCCATGCAGGGCACAACGTGATGGGGGGCTCTGCCCATCCAAGGCCCTGGGCACAGCAGCACTTGTCCCGGTGCTGGCACCTGTCTGGAACTCAATGGTCCTCAGCATCTCTGCCACATAGTCCACGTTGATGGAGAAGTGGTCCATGTTCTCATAGCCAGGCTCTGGGCGGCTGCTCATTGATACCTTGGACATGTCCATGATCCTGCAGGGCAGGCAGACCCCCAGAAGCTGCTGGGCTCCAGCACCCATGGGGGCCCCTTGTCCCCAGCCATGGCCCAGCAAGACCAGCCACAGCTGTGCCCCACACCCTGCCCATGCTGCCCATGTCCCCAGCTCTGTGCCCTCCACCCTGCCCATGGCCCCAGCTCTATGACCACCCCCTGCCCATGCCTGCCATGCCCCCATCCCTGTGCCCCCCATCCCCACTCACTTTTTCAGGAGTTCCTTGGAGTGCTATGGAACAAAGTGGGGGAGGGAGGGGAGGGGGTCAGTATCTCTCTGGAGTAATGGGGCCCAGGACCCCAGGAGCCAGACATCACCCCCATCACAGCATATCCCAGGGGCAGCCCCAGACCCTTTGGGGTGACCACAGTTCCCCCTGCACAGCCCTGTGGGGAAGCCCCAGCCCCCCACAGGGACCACTGCCCCCACCCCCAGCCCTGGGGCAGCCCCAGACCCCCTGGAGGGACCTGCCCACCCCCAGTTCCCCAGCAGCCCTGCAGCCCCTGCCCACACAGACCTGCAGGTACACGGCCATTTGAGGCTCCTCCATGGCCTGGATGGCCGACTCCACCAGCTTGGAGGAGGCCTCCAGGTGGTCACCATACTGGCGGATAAGACCCCGCACACGCTGCAGCTTTGCCTCCTGCTCCCGCGCGATGCTCTGCAGCAGCTCCTTCTTCCGCTCCTCCAGGATGCTGTACAGCGAGTCAAAGCGCAGCCCCAGGTGCTGCTTCTGCCGCCGGCCATTCTCCTGCAGGACTGTGGGGCTCAGGGGCTGCCCTGGCCCCCCCCATGTCCCCACCACTGGCATGGCCCCAGGGCTGTGCATGGTACCCAGGGACACCCCCCAGCCCCCACCTCGATGGTGTGGCAGATCTCCTCCATCTGCGTGATGATGGCCTGGATGCGGTCGTTCCCTGCCACCAGCATGGCAATGCCATCGCTGAGCTCACTCTGGGAGAGGACAAGAGGGGTGTGAAGGCTGTCTTGACAGGCAGCCCCCAGGCCCCTGCCATCCCCGGGCCCCTGCTGTCCCCTTCAGGGCCACCAACCTTCTGGCGCTGGTAGACAGCAGGCAGCGGTGCAACCTCGCAGTCTTTGTGCGCCCCGAAGACCTTGCAGAGGGAGCAGGTGGGTGCCTCGCAGCGCAGGCAGTAGATGTTGATCCGCTCGTCCTCATGCTCCTCACACATGAGGTGCTGCTCGGCCTTGGCGTGCAGGGGCCTATGGGTGGGACCCAGGCACTGCTACCCACAGGTGGACCCTGGCCCCAGAGAAACACCCAGACCCAGGGACACCCCCAGCCCCACAGGCACACCTAGCCCCAGGGGATGTCCCCAGCCCCAGGGACACCCCCAGACCCCAGGACACCCCCAGACCCAGGGACACCCATGGACACATCCAGCCTCACAGGTACACCTGGCCCCGGGGACACCCCCAGCCCCCAGAGACACCTTCTGGTCCCAGGGACACTCAGGGACACCCCTAATCCTGCAGGCACATCCCGCCCAAGGAACACCCCCGGCCCCAGCCCTGCACCTCCCCCGTGGGCTCCCTTTCACCCGTGGGGCTCACTTCCTCGTGAGGTCCCCCGTGCCCCCGTGGGGTCCCCGCACCTGGCCGACTCCTGCTTGTAGATGTCGATGATGTTCTCCACCAGCAGGTTCCGCTGCAGCCCGTACACCCCGTGCCGGTCCAGCACCACCTCGTGGCGGCACGACGGGCACCGGAACCGGCCGCCCGACGGCACCGCGCTGGAGCCCCGCGACTGCCACAGCGGGTTGGAGGCCTGGGGGGGCGGCGCGGGGTCACGGCTGTGGCACCCCTCGGCAGCCTCTACTCCAGGTTCTGCCGCCGGCAGGGAGACCCCGCGGTGCCTGGGACCCCCCTGGCTGTGCGCCCACAGAGGCACGGAACAGACACAGGCACTGGCGCAAGCAGAGACATGGGCTTGGGTGAGGCCATGGACACAGACATAGGCATGGGCGTGGACACAGACACAGGCATGGCCATGGACACAGGCATGGACATGGGCACGGGTGCGGGCATGGACACAGCCACAGGCATGAGCATAGACAGACACAGACATGATCATGGACACGAACACAGACACGGACATGGGCACAGATGTGGATGTGGGCACAGACATGATCCCCCCTGTGCACCAACATGGCCCAGCCAGGGGTCCCGGTGGCGCATCCTGGGGTCAGCCCAGATCCAGCACCCTCCATGGGTCAGGGTCGAGGGGGAACGCACCTGGAAGACATCATTGGCACATTTGCGGCAGAGGTTGTGCTGGCATGGCAGGATCACCACAGGCTTGGTGAACATCTCCAGGCAGATGGGGCAGATGAGCTGCTTCTCCAGGCTCTCCATGCTCCGTGCCTCCGCCAGCAGCGGCTTCAGCCCCACTGCGAAGTTCATTGCCGCGTTCCCGGCCCGGCCCGGCCCGGCTCTGCCCACCACGGCCCCGCTCCGGCTCCGGCCCCGGCCGCCCGCTACCCGCTCTGCCCCGGCCCCGGCCCCGCTGAGCACGGCGCTAATTTTAGCCGCCCCCGCCCCGCCGGGGCCGCCGCAGCTGTCGGCAGCGTCGGGTGACACTGAGTCACGGCCGCGCGGGGCCCCACCGGCGCCCCCAGCCCGGCTGACCCCCGGCACCGGCTGACCCACCAGGGACCGTCTGGCACACCAGGACCAGCTGATCCCTTGGGGACTGGCTAGCCCACCGGGACCAGCAGCCCGGACAGCCTGGTGGAGGCGGCAGGGGCAGCAGGGGCTGAGCCGCACGCCGCCCCCTCCCCGGGCAGACCTCCCCGCCGTGCCTGTCCCACCCCAACTCAGCCCGGAGCCCTCGGCTTGGGCAGAGCTCCGCTCCCGCCGGACGAGCACTGCTGCTCCCCAGGGGCTTCCCAGGGCTCCTCCACCACCTCCTGCCCAGGGAGTACAGGGGCGGGGGTCCCGGGCAGCTGGGGCACACCGGCACAGGATCCGCAGAGGCGGGAGGGAGCAGGGCCCGGGCAGAGCAGGGCTGCCAGGCTCCCACTGGGAGGTGCATGCCCACCCCTGCAGGCAGCGGGGCTGCGTGGAGGCCGGGGTGCCCCAGGCCCCACAGACCCTATCCAGCACCAACCAGCCACTCCTGAGTATCAGCATGGAAGGGCATGCAGGGGGGCCTGTGCCAGGAACACCCCCGTACCACCCCTCGCCCTGACACTCTGGCTATATTTAGGGGGTGAGACAGCTCTGGGCAGAGGCTGCTTAAGGGTGAAGCTCTCACTGTGTCCCCCTGGCCCCTCACTCCCCTAGGATGGGGTGGCACCAGCCAGCCCTGGCCCTCAGCAGGGCCACAGCTCCTGAGAGAGCAGGGCAGGAGCCGGGCAGCCTGGCGGGGCAGCCGGCAGCCCCGGCCAAGTGGGGAGCAGGGCCCCGGGGCAGCACAGCGTGGCAGGACCCAGGTAGGCACTGAGCTGTCAGCTGCCACATACGGTGGGAAGAGCCCCAGGGCTGGAGAAGCTGCCTGAGCCACACCACCACAGCACCACTGCTCCTGCCCAGAGTGGGTATCTCCCGTGGGGCTGCAGGGAGATGGGGATCACACAGCGCCACACAGCACGTCAGCAGTGCGAGGAACAGGGACAGTAACTACAGATGCCTCAGTGGGACCTCGCCAGGCATCTCCTGCCCTATGCACCACAGCAGTGAGGAGGGGGAAAAGCACAGCCCCGTGTGAGCCAGCACTGGATGGGAGACATGGGACACAAAGCTGTCCCAGGAAGGTGACAGAAGACAGAGCAACATTCACCCCTGCGAGAAAGCACCCCCTCCAGCCGCACTTGGGACATGCCCCACCTACTCCGTACCCTGCTCAGCACACCATCCCGTGGACCCACAGCCACAGCCCCCCAGCGCAGGGCAGGATGAGGCAGAGGCCCATCCCACTGCAGAGCGTTCAGGTGGGAAACAAGAGACCACACAGCAGCATGCTCCCCTCCTAGCATCCTTTAATGGTGCCCAGAAAACCTATACAAACCCAAGGAAAGTGCCTGTACTGGGCCCAGCCCTGCAGGGAGCCTGCCAGCAGCAGTGGGCATGGGGTGTAGCCAGTGCCCCAGAGCTGGGGCTGGACAGAAAGGAAGGGGGTGCAGCAGGCAGCACCCCCACCCCACAAGCAGCGTTTGGCACCCAGCACCCATCAGGAGGGTCCCTGTGAGGGCAGGTAGTGGGCTCAGCCCAGCCCCAGAGGTTACAGTGCTAACGGTCTTGAACAGGCTCAGCTACCTCTAGTAAGACAGAGCCTGGCCCAGAGAGGTCTCTGCTCGTGACTGCCTACACCGGCTGCCAATGCCTGGTGCCAGGCCAGGGCACAGCAGCAGGCTGTGCAATGGGCATGGGGTGCAGCAGCACAGGGTCCAGGCCACGTCCACCACCAGTGCTGGGAGACAGGGGCATCGCCCCACAGCTTGAGCAGGGGCAGAAGAGCCTCTGCATCGATGCTGGCCAAATTAACCTGAGATTCTAGCCACCCTGAGTGGCATGACCGGGGTCCCGGAAAGTGACAGTCCCAAAAGAAGATCTCTGCCCTGAGTCCTGGGTAAGCTGGCAGGACTGAGGCCAGCCTCAGGCATCGGTCCTGGTGCTGACAGCTGGCAAGGGCTCTGTGCTGGCAGGCAGGGGCTGTTCCACAACAGGTATCCATGGATCTGGAAAAGAAAAGCTGCATATCAGTGGCTCAGCCTTGTCCTGTGGTGGTGGTGAGCAGGTATCTGAGATGTCCCATCACCCCCAGGAAGGCTCCCACACCTCTAGCCAGCGTGCAGCCCTGCAGCAGTGCCCCCTGCCCCATGGAAACCTGCAAAAGTCACCCAGTGGCAGTTCCTGTAGACATCAGTATGGCCAGTGCCCAGGGAATGAAGCCAGCCTGGAGCACAGCTGCATTCCCCATGCTCCATACCCCTGGAGGGGACAGGCCCAAGTGTGTTTAAGCCGCAGACCTGTGCAGGGGCTTTGGGGGGCCCTTGCCCAGAGGCAAAAGAGGAAGGAGAAGGCATCCCCATGGCCTCTGTGGTGGTTCCCTCTATCACTATCACCAGCCCCAGTCTGGACAGAAAACACCGAAGGCTGGCTGTTAAACAAGGGCTGCAGCGAAGTCTGATCTGAGCCTCCAGCTAGAGCTCCATCCCTGACATGAGGTGAGATGGGGAGCTCCCCCAGAGCCCCACACAAGACAACGCCAGGTGGTCTCATCCGCCGGGGCGTAAGACAGACACAGACAGCCCAACTCACCGCTGTCCTCTGCACGCATCTGCTCCTCCAGATCCTTGGGGTCGACATACTTGTAGGACTCGTCCTCCTTTGGCGGGCAGCACGTCCCGCAGCAGAAGAAGCAGCAACAGCAGCAGCAGCAGCAGGTGAGTGCGCCGCAGCACAGAGCCAGGGCCTGCAGAGGAAGGGCCGACAGCCCCCATAAGCCCACCCGAGCTGTGCCAGCAGCCAGCCCCCACCACGGCCGCCCGGCACGGAGGCCAGGCCGGGCAGGGCCGCCATGGCGTCGGGCCAGGCCTCACCTGGAACCACCACTTGGACATGAGGAAGTAGTGCTTGACGGCGTCGTCGCCGAACTGCTCAGCCACGTAGAGGCCCAGGGAGCCGTACTGGTCGTAGAGGCGACGCTTGTCCTCATCGCTCAGCGTGGCGTGGGCACTGTTGATCTCCTTGAAGCGCTCGGCGGCAGCCGGGTCATCGGGGTTCTTGTCTGGGTGGTACTTGAGCGCCAGCTTCCTGCGGGGCACGGCCGGGAGGGTGGGCACGGGGCGGGACCCCCGGGACGGCCCCCTCGCCCCGGCTCCCAGCTCCCCGCCCCCGCGCCGAGCCCCCGGCCCGAGCCCCGCCGTACCGGTAGGCCTTCTTGATCTCCTCGGGCGAGCTGCCCTTCTGCAGGCCCAGGACGCGGTACAGGCTCTCCCCGACCCGGGACAGCTTCCGCTGCGGCCGCCCAGCCTCTGCCATGGCGCCCGCGCCCCGCGGCGGGCACGGCGGGGACCCGGCACCAACCGCCCCGGCCCGGCCCGGCCCGGCCCTGCCCCGCGCCCGCCGCCGCTTCCGCCCGCGCCCGCCGCCGCCCTGCGCAGGCGCGACGGCCCCGCGTCCCGTGACAGCCCGGCACCACCACCCCTCCCCCCACACCGTGACAGCCCGGCACCATCGCCCCTGCCCCCACACCGTGACACCCCGGCATACAGCCCCACACACGGTGACAAACCCGGACACGCCGCAGCACACAGCGACACCTCCCATGCACAAGGTAACGGCCCCAGTATCCCCAGTGTGTGGCGACACTCCCACTGCAGTGCCAACCCCCTGCACACCGGGCTCCTCTATCACAGCCCCCCCATACGGTGACACCCCTATCACAGGCCCCCCCACGCTGACAGCCCCCTGGCAGCGTGATGCAGTGGCAGGAGGCGGCAGCCCGGAGGTCGCGCTGCTCCTTTATTGGGGTACAAAACAAAGGCAGCCGGGGCAGCGGGGAGGGGGCAGCGCCCAGGGTTGGGGGTGCAGCACGGCCTCTTCAGCCAGCAAAAGGGGGGCGCCGGGCCCTGCCCCCCACCCTCCCCACTCCCACTCTGCAATGAAGGACCTGAGCAAGGGCAGAAGCACCAGGGGCCCACCACACTGGGATGGTCCCTGGGGGGTGGTCCTGTCCCCCCCAGAGTGTCTGAGTATCAAACCCTCCTGGGAAGGCAGCCCCTGCCCTCCCGCTGCTGCTGGCAGCCCCCCAAGCCCCTGGAGGGCCCAGCTGAGGAGGGGATGGAGTGTCAGATCGGTGGGGACAAGGCGGCTCCTTGAGGAGATCCCCACTCCCTGATGTTTTTCAAGTAGCTGGCCGGCCCCACCGGAGCACCAGGTGGGCAGCCGCTCAAAATAAATACAAATAAATACAGATTCCAGGCAAGGGAGCTTGCCTGGCCCCCAGCCCAATGAAGCCTTGAGGGGTCTGGACCCTGTCCCCCTCCACTCCAGGGAAGAGGGTGACCGGCCCCTCAGGCACAGGCTGCAGGAGACCACCTCTCCCTGCCACAGGCACGGCCAGGGGCTGAGGGAGAGGCCATCGTTCCCCCCAGGACTGCCTCTGTGGCATGGAGGGCAGCTGGCAGAGAGGGGTGCTCGTCCAGTGGAGCAGGAGAGCCAGGGGCTGGCAAGGCTGTGCTGCGGCTGGGTGGGCACAGGCTGGCAGCTCAGAGCCCCTCCTGGGGGCGGAGGTGGGGGCCAGCCCTGTAGCCAGCCTGGCTGGTGGTCTCATGGCCAGCCAGCTCAGCAGTCCATGCCGTCGCTCTCACACCAGGCAGAGGGGCCATCAGTGCCAAAGTATCTGTCCCCAAAGTTACCTGGAGGATGAGGGGACAGAGTGAGGGGACAGCAGCGGCAGCCCCGCCTGCAATTCCCCCCACCCTGGAGCTCCCTCAGCGTGGCTGCAGGGCACCTCACTAGGCTGTTGGGGTGAGGGGCTAGGGGCCTGGCCCGTGAGGCACAGTGCACCCATGTCCACCCTCACCAATGCCTGGGATGATATGGAACTCCTCGTTGATCCTCTTGTCCACGGCAGTGGTGATGATACGGACACGGGGAAAGGCGTAAGCCACAGAGTGCACCCCCATCTCCGCCATCAGCAGCGACAGCAGGAAGATCCTGTCCTCCTGCACGTCGTGATCCTGCAGCACACGCAGTGGTGAGAGCCCAGCTGGTGTGCAGCCCCCACCCCACCCACTGCTGCCCCCAGCCCCTCACCAGCAGGACTCGCACTGCCATCATGGCTGCGGCTCCCGTGGACACGGTGCTGTCCATGAGGATGACGTAGTCCTCACTGATCTCCTTGGGAAGGCGCAGGTAGTGGAGCTGAGGAGGACAGGAGAGGCGGTCAGCCATCCCACGGTGCAGGGGGGGCTCTGCACTGCGCCAGCAGGCACCGCTCACCTCAGGCTCCCCTGTGTCATGGTTGGTCTGGATCAGGATCTTGCCCAGGCGGATGTCCTTGCACACAGCGGTCAGGGCCTGCTCCATGGTCTCTCCTGCTCGCAGGATGGACACACCTGTGATCTGGGGAAGGAAAAAGGAACACGGTGCTGCACAGGGGAAGCAGCTGCTCCGGTGAGCTCCTGAGGCTCCAGCACTGCGGGAGCAGGGACAAGCCCTGCTGAGCGGTTTGTCTGCACAGGGACGGACCCTGCAAACCACCAGGTTTTCCCAGTCTGTGCCGACCCAAGACAGGGTGGCCGTGTGCTCATGGGAAGGTGCTGGGACATCTCACCCTCTGTCTGTGGAACCGCTTTCCTTCGTATGTTGTCCCCTGGGGCGTCTCCACAGTGACCGACTGCAGGAAGGGGAAGAGAAAGGAGTGAGGATGAAGCTGGGTCCCCAGATAACCCAGGCGTTCAGGGGGGAAGACGTGGCTGTGGCTGCACCTGGGGAGCAGTCACTCACCTTCAGTGGCAGGAAGGAGAGGGCATGTTCAATCAACAGCCTCATCAGGCGCTTGGAGTAGAAGATGAACTCGTCCCTGGTTGTGTCCTTGTTCCTGTTAAGGGAGGACACCCGCATGAGATGAGAGCAGTCCCTGCTCCAGCCCGCAGACGGCAACAGGGCTCCAGAGGAAGCCTGGCACAAACCGAGCAGCTCGCGGGAACCTGGACACTCTTGGGGAGGACAACACAGTTGGGAAGCATCAGTGTTTCAGGGCTTGCTGAAGACCTAGGGTGTTGTCTAGAAAGGAGTACATGATCAAGAAACATGTTTGGTTCCCCTGAAAGAGGGGCACAAAGGCTGCAGCAGATCATTCAGATGGGACAAAGTGAAAGGATGCCACATGATGCTGTTCAGTCCTCTTTGGGACACAGAGGACAGTCCAGAGCTGACTCTGCATGGTGGGCTAGCTCGACTAGCAAGTGAATAAAGCCAACCACCAAAAGGAGGGATAAGCCAGCGTAACATCAGCAGCCTGGTGCAGACATACATCCTGACCCTAACAGAGGTGAGCAGGTGCCCCAGAAGCAAGTGTAGAGGCACAGCATTACTCACTCCGAGCATGACCTCCAACTGCTGCTGAATCTCTGTGGGAGGATTTGCAGGGCTGGAGATTTTGGACATAACTGCTGACTACATGGAAAGAGGCAGGAAAAAAACAGGGGGTGGAAGCAGCAGAACGCCAGGCAGCAACACCGGATCTTGGAGCAACAGAAACTCAGGAGTGAGTGGCCACTGTTTTGCACAGGCCCTGTCAGGGGAGCACGGGAGACCACCCAGGATGGATCATGGCATGGCAGGACAGCTGGCTGCGGGAGCATCTCAATGTGGAAAAGACCAGACTGCACTACAGCCAAGAACAACAAGGTTACCTGACACAGGTAATGGGAAAACATCTGACATTCTCAGCTCCTCTCTGTTTATGCACCGAGTTACAGATAAACTACTGGCAGGAACCAGATGGATTTTGAAATACCTGGTGATACCTCATCACAACACTGAAGTGCTGAGGGCAGCAAGAAATAAAATAAATAAAAATAGATAGTAAAATCACAGTAGGACTGTAATTCACATGAAACCTCTCGTTCTCCCTCAGGAGCAGTAAATCCAACTGTATGTGCACGTGCGCGCATCCCAGTGCCAGGGGCAGAGGGGGAAAGAGGCTGGCTTTTCTTATTCGGAACATTGTGACCACCATGTACATGTTGTAGTCTAATGCACAGGTATATGTTGTAGTCTAATTCATTCATCACACAAAAGAAATCACTGCACAAAACCTTGCATTTCCTGCAACGCATGGCTCTCACAGCACAGCAACACAAGTGTGTGCAGCACTTAATGATAGGCAGGGCTGTTCTAGTCCCATGTTCCTAAGAGGGTATTTTCTGGTGAGCAGAACAGCACCTCCACCAGCACTGTCGATGTCAAGTGCCTGAAGGCAAAGTACCTACAGCAAGAGGTCACTTGGCAGGAAAAGGAAAAGAAACTGAGATTTGCTTGTTGTTTAAAATATGGCTATAAGGAATCCACCAATGTCCACTCATACCTCTTGCAGTCCATGGCTGCTTCAGCAAAAAAGTAAGTAGCAGGCTGTAATGTAAGTGCCATTTTATTGGAGAACCATCAAGAACAAGCTTCTGGCTCCCTGGCAGAACAATAACCAAGAAGCAGACTGACACCAAAGGACTGCGGTTAACGATGCAGCTGATATCTTTCCGTGACCTGTGTCTAAAGCAGCACAGCCTGCATATACCCCTGGTACTTTCTGGAGAACGTAAGGAACACTACAGACATTCACCATTTTCCAGATGGAAGAGGTGTAACTGGCAACAGTCCAGAAGAGGCAGAAGGACATTGGATATTTTTGCTCTGTATTTTAAGACATCATCTGCCACTTCTCACATCTCACCACGATGACAGACAGCCCAGCCAACAGTACTCAGGAGAAGGATAAACTGTTGCTACTATCCCCAAGATATTTTTGCAGCCACACATGGGCAGCTCACACCCACAAGCTCTGCAACGACCAGAAAACCCAACTAACATGGACACTTCCAACAAGCCTGGGGCCAACAGGGCACTCCCAGAGAAGTCAGAAAATCAGTTCTGGTCTGGAAGAAACAGGCACCCTGCCTACAGCTCTTCAGTGTGGGCCGTCAGCACGCACACTTCCCCACGAGTGGGCTTCACCCACACACTCACCCACAGCAGCTTTGGAAGCACTACCCGAGCTCCAGGCACATGAGCCCGGCAGCAGCCCTGCCTCCACAGGCAGCCTCCCCCAGCCAGCCACCCCTGACAAGCCCCACACTGGTGCTGCCAGCACTGGGGCTGCTCTGCCATGGACGGGGGCAGTCAGCCACCCCAGCCAGCCCCTGAGCTGCGTGGGACAGGCCTGTCAGTGATCCCGCAGAGGCAGGTTCCTCCGCAGCTTCCAAAAAGCATCCCAGGGATGGAAAGGCATCCTCAGTCCCCGTGCCACAAAGACCCCAGCGTGCCTCCCCTTTCATGCAGAGGTAAAGACAACCAAGAAACTTCTCACCCAGGGGACACGCAACTATCACAGTGCAAAGGGGAAGGGGTGCTGCAAGGGAGGGCAGCACTGACATCCCCTGGCAGCAGCAGAAAACCCTCCCTGCAGCGGTCAGAGAACAGGATTGCTCCAGCAGTGCCTCTGTGCTGAAGGCACTCCCAAAAGGGACACTGCCATCCGAAGACCAGGACCGCTCACCCCACCTCCGACCCTCCTGGCATGGTCCAGGTGAAGCCCGAGGCCACGCACAGCTCCAGGCACTGCCCATCCCCTCCAGTGGAGGGGGCAGCCGAACCACGGGCAGCCTGCACACCCCGGCAGGCCTCGAGCCCACAGCTGAGCACTGCAGCCAGCACCTCCTGAGGACCTCAGTCTTCCCTGGCACTCTCAGCAGGAGAGAGCAGGAACTGGGTGGCATGACAGGGATCAGCAAGTATCTGGCTGGGAGCCTGAACACGGTGTCGGCTTAGCTCATGAACAGCAGTGTCTGTAGCTGAAAGCCAGCCCCTGGGAAACTTGAGTGTGGACAGGTTTAATGTCTGAACCACCTTCTCTGGTGCTGGCAACTTCCCGGCACACAGGGAGCACCTCGCTCTGCCCCTCCCTGAAGCACCAACAGCCACACGCTTCTCAAGGGCGGCTCTGGCACAGGACAACATGTCCTGCCAGAGCACAAAGTCCAAAGGCTCAGGCTAGAGCAAACTTGCTAAAAGCAGCAGGTGACCCACGCCACCCACCGGCTGTGCTGCTGGGGATGTCCTGGAGCCCTTCCATGAGCCTGTGAGCACCAAGATGCAAGTGGTGGAAAGGAAATGTTCTCCTGCAGCAGAGAGCCTGAGATGCTTCAGGGCTCTTGGGTGGCAGAAAGGACCGTGCAGGCACTGCGGAATCCTGGTGTGTGGCGTGAAATGCTCCTATTGACTCCGGCCATCTGGGCCTAATACCAAAGTATCTTGTAAGTTGGAAGACATGACTCAGCTTATTACACTGTCCATCCTCAGCTTGTTCTTAAATAAAATCATTCAGCTATTCCAGCACAGGATTATTTTTCAGTTTCTGCCTTCCCACAGTAACAGAAAATCACTCTGGAAACCACTTCTCCCTGAGATCCCAAACCTCAGTCTGCCATGACTATACTCAGTGAGATGCTCATCTGCTGCCTGCCACAACATAATATTCCAGGAGGGCCCTCAGAAACAGAAGGCTGAAGCACACAAGAGCCTCCAGTGTTGAACAACAGGGAAATGACATTGGATGGCAGCAGCCAGGTAAGCAGAGATCAACAGGCTGTCTCCAAGGGAGCTGCATTGGGAAAGGCAGTATGGAAAAAGGGAGGTTGGAGGGAAATTCTAGCTCATAGCTCTTTGGTGGATCCACAGATGCCAGGTTTGGTGTGCCAAGGCACTCCAAAAGGAAGTATTGGTGGGAGCACCAGAGCTCCATGAGGGCTCTCACTGTGGAACAGGGCTGACAGCATTGCAGCAGCTGGAATAAAGATGAGATATCAGACTTGCCAAGACACAATAACTTCACACACAGAGGTGCGAGAAGCTTGGCAAAAGGCATGTCTTTGATCCCCCACCAGTCTGGACCAATCCAGGGAGCCCAGGAGAACGTCAGCAGGCAGGGAGCAGCACCTCTGGAGCACAGGGAAGCCCAGAGGGTCATGCACAAGGACTACTCACAGTTCCACACCTTGCTGAAGTCATGCAGAATCAAATGAGCGCTGCCAAGTATCACCTACAAGCACCAGAAACACAAGCTGCCTTGCTGTCACCAAATACAGAAACTTTTTACCAAAGGACTTTCTCAGCTTAGAGATCTTAGTAACAGCATTGCTTCAGCTTTCCTTGTTTTCTTGGGCTGCAGCAGGATTTGAGGGGGTGGCTGACAGGCCAAGTCAACGCCCCTCATAAACATGGCATTCTTCATTTACCATCTGGGAGAGCCGAAGTCCGCCTTCCCACAGCCCTGCCGCTCATGCTGGCCAGCTCCAGCACAGTGTTGTTACAGTAACTGGAGATCAGGGGCACTGCTGGACTCCGACCACAACCTGCATGGGTTTGATCCCCTCCCTCCCCAGGGCAGCTGAACAAACTCCTAAGTCATAGCAGATTCAGGTTATTAGAAACTCATGGCGTAAAGGCGGAGGCACAAGAGGCCATTCCCGGCAAGGCAAAAGGATGCAGACTTCATGGAGGAAGAAGGGAACAGCAGCAACAGATGAGAGAGAATTCAGCACCTGCCCATACTGCTGTCCCTTCAAACCTGGCCCTCAGTACTGCTAATGGATCAGCTCAGGCTCATTCATCCAAGAGCAGCATGCACCAGTGTCATGCTGCTGGCTCTCCTAAGAAAGCAGGAGCCGTAGGCAAAAGGTCCATGCCAGAGCCTGTGAACACGAAGGCTAGAGACAGGGCAGGCTGCCACACAGAGACTTGCATTCGCCTCTCCCTGCATAACCCTGGGTAAGGAAAAACTGCTCCTTTGAAGGCAAACAACATTCAGCCTCCAGAGGTGTTGTTCCCCAGGATCTCCCCTCCCCCCCCCATCTACCATTGCACACTCAGACAGCAGATGAGCTAGAGAAATCAGCTCAGGCCATGAAGAAGCCACTGCCAGAGCACTGGAGCAAGAAGACACTGGAGGGACATGGTCATATCTGCTCCTAAGTTCCCTTAGCTGGACCTGAACTCGGAACTACTAGAAGCCCACAGCCTACCGGTGAGGTACACAGCCTTCAGACACCAGTACACATATCTGCCCAGTGCACACAAGGTGCCAGATCACCTGGCTTTTGACTGCTGTGAACTGCCTTTGGAGCCTGCACTTTGACAGGGAGGAGTCACAGGAGGAGCCTGGAGAAGGAACACCTTGCTTCCTACAAGGACGTGCACAGCCTGCGTGTGGTCACAAGGTTACATTCTCCAAAACACACAGGTGCTGGTAGCCAGCCACAGTGGCAGCAGGTGCAGAAGAGTCCTGATGAGCTCAGCATCTCCTTTCTGTTTTACAACCCAGTGACCGAGACACACGAAGACGCTGCAAGCTTCTGCTCTTGACCCTACACTAACACTACTGTCACCTGGAAAAAAACAGTGCATCAAAGGGGAATGAAAAGATCAAATGAGCGGCAAAGTCATGGAAGGAGCAACCTGGGTCTGTTCTGTAAGCTGGCTCTAAAACCAAGCACCTCAGGAGAGGGGCACCTCACCCCATGCCACCAGCTACTGTGCCTGTGCTCCAGCTAGGAAAGAGCTAACCAGTCTCCTCCTACCCTAGGAAATGCCTGCCTATGGCTCAAAAGTTACCCCAGAGCAGATGTGCCAAGGTCTTTTCACCAAAAAAGTGTCTGTAGGCCAGAGCCAGCTCTGTTCAGCAGTTCTGCTACAAGAACACACCTACATCTGAAGCCCTGAGGCAGAGGAGGGAAAACTCACACCAGGTTTTGTAGTGTGATCCTACAGAACAGCCCTTCTGTGAGAAGGAAATCCCAAAGGAGTCAGGGACCTACCTGATGATGGTGTGCATGCCTCGCACCTGCGGTGTGTTCTCCAGGACACTCAGTGTCTTTGGCAGGGGCTGGTCTTGGTGGGCAGAGGCCAGAGCTGCCCTGCAACACAGAAGCAGTGATCAGTGCTGCACAGCACATGCAGACAGAGCCACCTCCCAAAGAACCTACCGCACAGGTTGGACACCAGAACACACTTGGCCTTCCTGCCCTGATCCCTAGGAAAGCCTCAGGTCTGGTCCCAGGTACAAGATCTCAAAGCAGTACCACCCCGTAAAACCGGGCAAACCTCCCATGAGCACAAATCCAGCTATCAGCAGCCTCTGCACCCGTGAGCCTCTGCCAGCACCTGGGGAGCAGGAGTAGCAGCTCTGTACGGGCAAGACCCTACTATGTATCCCGGGACTGGGCTGCCCGGGTTGCACTGAGGTACGAGGACTGTCCCATTGAGGCTGACTACATAAAATCCCACAGAACAGGGATTGTCCAGGGCACTTCTCCCTGTTCTGTGGGATAGAAGGGAGCAGCCTGGGGCAATCCAACACTCAGGGCATGAACCATGTTCCAGAAAGGGACAGGAGCAGGGCAGGGAACCAGTCACTCAAGGCAAACGTAGCTGCGGGACAGGTCATACAGGAGCCTACAGCCACAGTGAGACAGCCCCCAGGAAGCTACATGCAGGGCAGCCACTGCAGCAGTTGAAGAGCAGTTATGCTCAGGCATCTCAGCAAAGCTTTGGCCAGCAGGGACAGGAAAGATGCAGGACTCTTGAGAAGAGTGGGTGCTGGCAGCCCTCCACCCACCCCCAGCCTAAGAACCAGCCCCTCTGCAGCTGGCAGAGCCCCCACGTACCTGACAGTGATCTCGCGCTGGGTGGTAGAGCAGAGTCATCCAGCATGGCAAAAGGGGAAAGAGAGGACACCCAGTCACTGCATCAGCCAGGCACAGGCACCCAAGAGCAGTCCCAGTACAGCTCCCACCCCTTCTCCTGGGGCTAAACCGAGAGCAGGAAAACCACCGCTGGGCCCAGCCAGGAGGCTGCAGTGGGCTGCTGGGGCACAGCCATGTGTGAGTGAGGTGGGGACAGCCGAGATCAGGAGAGCTGACTGGGACCAAGGGGGACAGCAGGTGAACAAGGCCAGGCCAGACCACAAGCGCCAAGTGTCACTGCCGGGGCGGGCACTGCACCCAAACCCATTTCCATTTCCCCAGCCCCCGTGCCGCAGCTCTGTCTGCCCCAAGAGCTGCACCAAGACCTTCTGTAAAGAGAGGTGACACTGAGACCCTCTGGGTGCTCCAGGGGCACAGGGCAGTGAGCAGCCACATCCTCCCCTTTGTGTGCAGAATCTTCCTCCTCCTCGCCTGCGCTAGCAGCAATCGATCAGCCCACACCTCACCTTCTCAAGCTGGCTGTGCACATGCTGCACAATGAGGTCCAGGGCCACAAAGTTCTCCCCACCTGACAGGAGAGCAAAGAAGCCAGGTCAGACGCACACTGAACCAACCCAACCCCAGAACATCCACTCCCGACACTCAGATCAGGTCTGGCAAACAGAGCGCATGTCTCACCCCTGGGCACCACGATGTCGGCAACCTGCACGGTGGGCTCGATGTATTGCTCAAAGGCTGGCTTCACAAACTTGTTGTATTGCTTGATGACACCTGCAACGTCACGCCCCCGTTCCATGATGTCGCGTTGCAGCCGCCGCACCAGTCGGATGTCAGAGTCCGTGTCCACAAACACTTTCATGTCCAGGAGCTGGAAAACTGGGAGGGGTGAGCACCCCCTAAGCAGCCCCCCATCAGACCTGCCTTGTTCCGCTTGCCCATGGCCCAGCCAGATCTGACTCCCCCACCCAGCAATGGCACCCAGAGCTGCCTCCCCTGAAGCCTCTGACACAGAGATGCTCTGCCAGCAAGCGGTGGGTGGCCTCTCCCTCCGCAGCACCCAGCCATCACCCTGCCCCAGTGGCACCACGGACTGGGCCAAGACAGCATCCACCCCACCTGCAGCACACCACTGCACATCTCCTCCCACACCACGCACCAAGATGGGCCACCAGCTGCATCAGGCAGCAATACCTTCAGCAACTCCTTGTTCGCAAAAGCCAATATCCCTTCAAACACGATGACGTTGGCCCCGTACACAGTTTTCTGTGGGCAGATAAAAGCCGTACTCATCCTGCCCTCCTCACACACACTGCAGCATTGCCAACGCTGGGCACAGATGCACCTCAGCCCCTGACCCACACCAGGCTCTTGCCACCCATGGGTAGGACTTCCCACAATCATCACACATCACCTAACCTTTAGGGCCCTTACTCTCAGCGCCACACTCAACGCCCCAGGCCTGCACTGACCCAGAACCCTGCTCCAGAACCCCAAACCTCTGCCCAATGCCTTCCCTCCCACAGTTCCTGTACTCCTTCACACTCTGCACTACAGCCTCTCCCCGAACTCTGCACTGCTTCCACATCCATCTCCATGCCTCTGTGCTGCTTCCCTGCCTCTACACCCCCAATCCCCCCAGAATGACCCTCCTGCACATGACTGACCCCAGTCCCCCTCCCTTTGCCCTGCCAGGCCCCACAGCCCCCGCACCCACTCCCTAACCCTGTCCCACAAGCATCCCCCTTCCAGAGGGCTCTCCCCACAGTGTCCAGCCTGCCTGCCCTCCTGGGACCCGGCCCAGCTCCCCTGCAGCACCCACCCACTCGCGGCGGCGGCTGTGCGAGGTGAAGTCGTAGACTGGCACCTTCACGCTCTTGCCCTTCTTGAGCTTGCGGAGGACACTGATGAGCAGCTCAAAGTCGAAGGCATCGGGGTGATCAAAGTTGTAGTCACTGCGGGCCGCCAGTGCCTGCTGCCCCTCGTCCAGCACCTGCAGGCACTGCCACTGCTCAGCACCACACCAGCCCCCCTGGACCGAGGGGCACCAGCACTGTGCCGGCCCCCTAGACCCCAGCTCTCACCTTGTAGAAGGAATCCATGGACAGCAGCACGACCCAGGGCACATCCAGCGCCTCTATGATCCGTGTTGCCACCGTTGTTTTGCCTGAGGCACTGCCGCCGCACAGGCCTGCAGGCGAGTCCGGCTCGATCGTTTCCCCGGTCCAATCCTAGTCCCAGTCCCACCACTGCCATGGCTCAGGGCCTGGCTACATCATTTCCCTGGTCCCAGCTCCAGCCGTAATTACAACTCCATCCCTGTCCCGGCGCAGTCCCAATTCCGGCTCCGTCCCCGCCCCAGTCTGGTCCCGGTCCCAGCTCCATCCTTGCCCCAGCACGGTCCCGATCCTGGTCACGGCTTCATCCCCGACCCAGCCCGGTCCCGGTCCCTGTCCCGGCCTCATTCCCGCCCATCCTGGCCCCGGTCCTGGCTCCATGCCCGCCCTCGTCCCAGCCTGGCCCCTGTCCAGGCTCCATCCCGGTCCCGGCTCCATCCCCGTCCCAGCCCGGTCCCGGCCCCGTTCGGCCGCTCACCGATGACGAAGGCCTCGTCCACGGGCGCGCCGGTCTCGCTGTACCACGGCGGCCGCCCGGCCGTGTAGATGGTCCGCTTGCTGGTGCGCAGCAGTGGCGGCTCCGGCTTGCACTGGCTGGCGGTCCGCCGCCGCGGGGACGGCGCAAGCGGCAGCCGGCTGAGCAGCGAGCCCAGCGGGCCGGGACCGGGGCCGCGCTCGGGGCCCGCCGCGCCCCACGCACCGCACCGCTCCTCCGCGCCCGCCGCCGCCATCTCCCCGCGCCGCCGCGCGCCGCGCCGGTCGGGACGGGCCGCGGGGGCTGCCGGGACGAGCCGCAGGGGCTGCCGGGACGGGCTCCCGGCGGCCCCCGCGGTTCCGCCCCTCGGGCTGCGGCGGTGGCGCGCACTGGCCCCGGGGCCAGGACCACCCGGGCGCTCCCTCTGCCGGCTACAGTCAGGGCACCGTTCCCCCGCCCCGGCGCTGCTCCTCCCGCCGCGCCACGCCCAGCATCCACGGAGCGGCGGGGCCGGCCCCGATGGGAGCCCCCGTCCAGACCCCCCGCTCCTTCCGGAGCCACAACCAGGGACCGAGACACACAACCCCCACCGCCCCGGGCAGCCTGGGCCCGTGTCACCCCCACACCGAGGAGTGTGTCCTGGGGTCCAAAGGGACCCTCCTGGCACCCATTTAGGGTCCGTCGCCTCCGGTCCTGGCACTGGGCACCGCCGGCAGAGCTGCCTGCGTCCCCTCGGCACCCTCCCGCAGGTGTTTATGGACACGGATCCAACCCCCTGAGCCTGCCCTGCGCCAGGCTGAGCAGTCCCAGCTCCCGCAGCCTTGCCCCAGAGCAGAGGGGCTCCAGTCCCACAGCATCTTGGTGGCCCCTCGCTGGACCCTCTCCAGCCTGGCCGTGCCCCTCTTGGGCTGGGGAGCCCAGCACTGAGCCAGCGCTCCTGGGGTGGCCTCTCCAGGGCTGGGCAGAGGGGAAGGATCATCACCTCCCCCAGCTGGCAATGCTTTGCCTAAGGCAGCCCAGGACACCGTTCGCCGCCTTTGCAGCAAGGGCACGTTGCTGCTTCACGGTCGACTTGGTGTCCACCAGGACCCCGGAGCCGTTTCTGCCGAGCCGCTTTCCAGCTGGGCTACCCCAGCACAACCTGGTGCTACGGGACTGTTCCTCCCGGGCACAGGACTTTGCACGTCCCCTTGCTGAACCTCACAAGGTTCCTGCCAGCCTGTTTCTCCAGCCTGTCCAGGTCCCCTTGGCGTGCAGCTGCTCTCCCAGCTCGGCGTCACCCACAGACTTGCCGAGGGTACGCTCGGCCCCATCCTCCAGATCGTTAATGAAGACGTTAAAGAGGACCGGACCCAGTATTGCCCTGTGGGACACACTGGTTGTTACTGGCCTCCAACCAGACTTTGTGCCACTGATCATCAACCCCCTGGCTGGGCCTGCCTGCTTATGCAGCCCATGCTTCCACAGCTTCCCTAGGAGGAGCTTGTGGGACACTGAGTCACAAGCCTTGCTGGAGCCTGGGCAGGCAATGTCCACAGCGCTCCCCTCATCTACCAGGCCTATCATCTCATGGCAGAAGGTGATCAGGTTGGTCAGGCACAACCTCCCCTTGGTGAAGCCATGTCAGCTTCTCCTGATGACTTTCTTGTCCTTTGTGCACTCAGAAATGGTTCCCAGTATCAGTTGTCTCATCACCTTCCCAGGAACAGAGGTGAGACTGGCCCCCTGGACCCAAACAGCCCCCCTATATGAAAGCTGCCCCCTTACAACCAACAGTTCCCACGTACCCAGGCAGCTCCCCCCACACCCAAGCAGCCCCCCGGTACAAGCGAGCCAGAGCACCCCACACCACCCAGCACTCGCAGCAGAGCTGGTGCTGCTGCCCAGTACCTCCCCCAGGCCTCGTGGCACAGTGGCCTGTGGCCCCACGCAGTGTCGGTGGGATCCGCAGCTCACCCCCCCACCCCAGCTGGTGTCTCAGTGGGGCCGCGGGCTGGGCTTCCCACGCTCCTCCGGGGGGTGTCGGCACCTGCCTACCCCCCTGGGCCGGCCCCGCTCCCCCCCCCTCGCCCCAGCCACGGTCCTGAGTGGGGCCGGGGGGCGGGGCCGAGGCGGGAGGTGGGGGGAAGGCGGGGGGCGGGGCTGCAGTCGTCCCAGCGGCGGGTGCCCGCGGTGTTGCTCGACCTCGGTATGGAGCCCCCGACCGGCACCGAGAGCGCCCACCTGGTCAGCCCGCGGGACAGCCGCGCCGACGGCAGCCTGCGCCTCAAGAGGTACCGCCGGCACCCCGGCACCCCATCGCCCCCGCACCCCCATCATCCCGGCACCAGCATCTCCATCACCGGCACCTCCATCACTGGCACCCCCATCACCCCGAGACCAGCATCTCCATCACCGGCACCTCCAGCACCCTGGCACCCCAGCACCTCCAGCATCTCCATCACCGGCACCTCCATCACCCCGGCACCCCCATCACCCCCATCACCCTGGCGCCAGCACCTCCACCACCCCAGCTCTGTGGCACACCCATCACCCCCGGCACCCCACCACCCCCTGCTAGCGTTACCTCCTAGTGCCCACGGCAAACCCTGGCACCGCCACCTCCATCAACTCCTGAGTCTGCAACCCCCGATCCCCCCGCACTGCCAGCACCGGCTCCCCCCTCCCCCCCCGCTCCCCCGGCCTCCCTGGCACCCGCATCCCCCGGCACCCCCCGGCAGCGTCAGCTCCAGCTCCAGCCCCCTGAGATCCGGAAGCCCCCGGTACGTCCAGTACTGTCCAGTTCCCACGCCTCCCACCCCCCGACACCGGCAACCCCCTGGCACGTCCACATCCCCCCTCCAACCCCCGCGCCTTCATCCGACACGGACATCAGCGTTCCCGCAGACCTCGAGACGGCCCTGACCGTTCGTGCACCGGCACCTCCCTCCAGCCCACAGCGGCACCCGCACCCCTGACACCGGCACCCATCTCCTCCCTGGTACCGGCGCCTCCATTCAAGCAGAACCGGCGCCCCCATCCGTGCGCCAGCCCCGCTCCCCCCTCGGGCATCCGTCCCGCTGCTCCCGGTGCCCAGACATCACCCACTGGCGCCGGCACCGTTCATCCGTCACCCACCCGCCCCGGGTCCATCCATCCCCCTCCCGAACTGGTGCCTTGCGCATTAGCCCCTGCGCCCCGGCCCCCGCCGCGCCCCCCCGACTCACCTCCCCCACCCCCGGCGCCCCGGCCAGCAGCCCGGCCCCCAGGCACGACACCTCGGTCCCACCGGCACCTCCGCCGCAGGCACCGGCTCCCGCCCCCGCCGGGCTCCCCTCCGCCCCATCGCTCAGCCGAGGTGAGGCGGGCAGCTCCGGCCGTGCGGGGCCGGGGCTGGGTGGTCCGTGGCACACCGTGGCTGCCTGGCCCGACGGGGGCGCCCGTACCCTGCCTGTGGCCCAGCCGCGGACCCCGGTGCGGCAGCGGGACCGGCCGGCTGGTTGGGGACCGCAGCCGCCGGCTTCGTTACTGGGCGGACGGCCCGGTCAGCAGAAGCCCCGGGCAGCTGGGACGGACTGGGGCTACCGGGAGCCCCGGGGGTCCCAGGCCGGGGCGCGGGGAGCCAGTGTGGCCGGCAGTGACCCCTGCTCCCAGTCTGTTTGCAGGCGCCCAGAACCCCCTGCCACCACCGGCCCCCGTGGCTCCAGCTCCCCGGTGCTGCTGCAGCCCCCCCAGCCCCAGCCCCGGCCGGGGGAGGCTCCAGGCCCGCCGGCAGCTGAGCATCGCCTGCACCGTCTGCTGTTTCTTCATGGTCGGGGAGGTGATAGGTAATGGTGGGATGGGGACGGGGATGGGGGACTGCCCTGCTAGGGCATGGGGTGTCAGCTGCTCTGCGCCCACAGGTGGGTACCTGGCGCACAGCCTGGCCATCATGACGGATGCAGCCCACCTGCTGACAGACGTGGGCAGCATGTCCGTCAGCCTCTTCTCCCTCTGGGTCTCTACCCGCCCACCCAGCAAGACCATGAGCTTCGGCTGGCACCGCTCAGGTGACCTGGGGGGCACAACTCCACGGGAGCCCCACAGCCAGGGTAGGTGCTGATGGCTCTCATCCCACAGAGACGCTGGGTGCACTGGCCTCTGTCCTCTCCATCTGGGTCGTGACTGGGGCCCTCGTGTACCTGGCGGCCGCCCGCATCATCAGCAATGACTACGAGATTGAGGCACAAGCCATGCTGGCTACAGCTGCCAGCGCCGTCGCAGTCAACCTGGTGTACGTCCCACGCAGGGCTGCACATCCCTGCATCCCCCACACACCTCCAGCCTGAGCCCTGGCCTCCCCTCCCACATCCCTGCCCCATGCATGCCCCTAGTACCCAGAGAACCCCAGCCCTGGCCCCTGGGTCACCTTCTGTCCCTGTGCACCAGCATTGCGTCCCCAAGTGCTGCCTCCTCCTGATCCCCGGCCCTAATACACTCCTGGCTTCCAGCCCCTGTATGTACACCCTCTGGCCCTACATCTTCTGCCCTCCCCAACAGCAGCACCCCCTCAGTCCTGCCCCCATGCCCAGCCTGAGACCTGGCATACGCCCTGGGCCTGAACCCCTGCCCTGGCCCCATGCACGTCCCTGCAGTGTTGCAGATGCCCTATGCCTGCTGCACCTCCAGCCCTGCCCCGTACTTCTCCACCCTCCTGGGGCCTAGGTGCACCTGCCCATGCTCCCTTTGCCTGCGATGCCAGGCACCATTGCCTGCATGCAGGTCCAGGGAGGGTAAGTGAGGCCCCCGCATCCTGCCCAGCACAGTGCTAAGCCCTCCCTGCTCTCCCCAGCATGGCCTACATCCTGCACCAGTCCCCCACCGGCCACTGCCACGGCACAGGTGGCTACGAGCAGCTGGAGAGCTCCAGGGGCTGCCTGCCCAGCCATGCCCCCCTGCCCGGCAGCACCAGTGTCCGTGCAGCCTTTGTCCACGTGGTGGGTGACCTGCTGCAAAGCGTCGGTGTTCTTGTGGCTGCCACCATCATCTACTTCAAGGTGCCTGGGCTGGACTCCTCCCCCCCCCCCCCCCCCCCCCCCCCCCCCCCCCCCCGCTGCCCGCGAGAATGACTCCCTCAGCCCCAGGCAGGGTGCTGTGGGGCACTGGGGTCATGGACCCCCCCACACCTAGGTGCCCAGCTCAGCTCTGGCCCCCTCCAGCCTCACACAGACCCTGCTCTCTGCAGCCCCAGTGCAAGATTGCAGACCCCATCAGCACCCTCTTCTTCTCGGTCTTTGTCCTTGGCTCCACCTTCACCATCCTCAGGGACGTCTTCAGAGTCCTCATGGAAGGTGAGCAGCAAGTGAGGAGGGTGCAGGGCCATGGGTACAGGGAGTGGTGGGCTGCAGCTGCCACAGCCCCTTCCCCACATGGCAGCTCACCCCGTTGCAACCTCTGCTCCCCATGCAGGCACAACCCAGCCCACCCCTTTGCCCTTCCCTTGCCCCTGCAGCCCATCTCCTCCACCCCAGGCAAACAGCCCTGTGGTGAGAGCCTGCTTCACCCTAGAGCCACCATCCCCTGCCTGGTCACTGCCTGGGGAAGTCCCCACCCCAGTTACTCCCACCACAAACCCCCACCCTGGCAAGGGCTGGGGCTGGCCCCTCTGTGACCAGGCGTTGCTGGCAGGGACACCGCGGGGCCTCGATTTTGATGTGGTGAAGGAGGCGCTGCTGCGGGTGAGCGGGGTGAAGGGTGTCCATGACCTGCACCTCTGGGCCCTGACACTGAGCCACCATGCCGTGTCAGTGCACGTGGCTGCCGGTAAGTGCCCCCGTGCACAGCCCAGCTGGCTCATGCAGCCCCCGGGCCATGGGCGAGGGGTCCACCAGCTGCCCATGTACTTGGGGCTGAGCCGCACTGCCTTGCTGTCCCCAGAGACCAGCGCCGACCCCGAGATGGTGCTGCAGGAAGCCACCACCCAGCTGCAGAGCAGGTTTGGCTTTGCCTCATGCACGGTGCAGGTGGAACGGTACCGGGAGGAGATGGCAGCCTGCCAGCACTGCCAGGACCCCTGCACCTGAGAGCCTCACACGCTGCGGTGCTGGGTCAGGCCTGGCCCCCACCCCATGGGCGAGTGGGAGCTGCCTCTGGAGCACGGGATGCAGCGCAGGAGTGGGAACAGTGCTTGGACTCCTGTCCCTGCGCTGTACCCACTGTGCCGCCACTCAGCCCCAGGGTGGGACAGTGCCCCTGAGCGCGTAGGGTCTGGGGGGGGGGGAACACATGCAGCCTGGCTCCCCAGCACAGGGGCTCCCCTCAGGACCTCCTGTGCCAGGAGGGGGCCCAGGCCTACTGGGACCAGCCCCAAAGGGGGGAAGATCCTGGCCCACTGCATGTTGACCCCCGCTCCCGGGGAGCCCTGTTGTCCCCTGCAAAAGGGGACAGGAGGGAGCCACTGCAGCTGCTGAAGGGCCCAGGGAAGGGACACCCCCAAGGGCGAAAGCAGAGCTCAGACCCAGCCTTGGACCCATGGCCAGAGGGGCTGCCCCACCACCCCCACGCCTGTAGGCTTGTGCTACCCGGGCTGCAGGGGGGGTCCGGGGTGGCTGCTGCTGTTGCACCCATGTGGGCACAGAGAGACAGGGCCGCCAGAGCCTGCAGCTCAGCCGGCATGCTAGCTCCCCTGGCTTGCTCCCTGCTGCCCAGCCAAGGCTGGATCCTGCTGTGCCTTGGCCTGATCCATTCCCACCCTTGTGAGTCTGTGTCTGTTGCACTTGTGAAGTGTCTGCCTGTCTATCTCTTTGTGCAAGGAGCCCAGCGGGCAGTGGCAGAGTCCGCAGCTGCCAATAAACTTGTTGGAGAGCAGCAGCGGTGGCACAGGCAGCCAGAAGGGGACTGGGGAGGGAGGATGGCCCCAGACCCCTGTGAGGGGCAGCGTGGCTGGGGTACAGCACCGCAGACATGGCCACCCTAGACACCAGCCTGCTGCAGGGGGCCCCGTGCCAGCACCACAACCAGCCTTTACAAAACAAACCACGTTTACTGCACAGCTGAACACAGGCTCAATGTGAGCAACTTCAGAGCTCCTGGCAACCCTGCCAGCCCCATCTGCCCTGCCCAGGCCAAGGCTGGCCCCCCCCCCCCCCCCGGCCTCCTCCCTACACCTGCATGAGACAGGGGGTCAACCAGCAATGGGGGAGCAGGAAGCAAGAGCAAGCACAGCCCCACGCAGGTGGGGAGCTTACAGGTGCTGCTCCAGCGTCAGGCCCCAAGATCCACAGCTCAACCCAGGGACTCACACAGGTCCCACTGCCCACCGCCCCCCTCCCCTGCCCCACCAGCTCAGACCAAACAGCACAAATCCAGAGCACAAGGACAAGTGTCCTGAGCATCCCAGGTGATGGCCAGGAGCAGCCATCCCTTCCCCGAGGTGAGGGCCCAGAGGGTAAGAAGCACCAAGAGGAGGCACACAGCCCCTCCTGGACAGCACAGCTCCAGCCCGGAGCAAGCACATGTGGCAGCAGCATGAGGGACCCACTGCATTACTCTGCCGGCAGTGGGGAGTGCTCGGCAGGGCTGGGGCTGCCAGGCTTGTCCCCAAAGAGGGAACTGAAGCGGGCACGCCGTTCCAGGAGCAGCTGGCAGCCCACACTGGAGGTCAGCCCCGACAGGCAGTGTGCCCGCACGATGCCCGCCTGCCCACCCGACACCAGCCAGCCGTGCGAGTCCAGGTTGGGGCTGAAGCGCACCTGCAGGAGCAGAAGGAGGTCAGGAGGAAAGGGTCCAAGGTGCTGGGACCCCTGCACCCAGAAAGCGGCATGGATAGCAGGGCAGAAGCAGATGCTGCCTGCAGCAGCCACAGCCTCCTGCCTGCGGCCTCCCAGGCTACAAGCAGGGCTGTGGGCTTGGTGCAGCCCCTCTCACCTTGTGCAGGGACTCCAGCTGCAGCCGGTCGAGGCTCAGCTCTGCCTTCACCTCCTGCGTGTGCATCCTGCGCATGGGCTCCCGGCTGGGGAAGTTCTTGAAGCTGCGCTGTGAAGTGGCGGCACCGCCATGGGCTGCGTGCCGGGGCAGGAGCACCGCACGCAGAGGTCCTGGCAGCACCGTACGCAGCAGGGGCAGGTGCTGCTTGGCCAGGGAACACAGCTTGCCCTCAGGGTCACCCACCAAAAAGCCACAGCAAAGGGCAGCTGGAGCCAGACCACAGGGTGGGCCTGGGCAGGGTGGCTGGAGCACGGCATACCCCCACCAGCGCCTCTGATCCAGACTCGCTCCCTCTCTCCAGGGGGCCCTTGGGCACAGCCTGGCCCTGCTGCCCCATGCCAACCCCTCTGAACACGGGCTGGCACACTGGGGAGCGGGGGTCCTGGCAGCCTGTGACCTTCTAGGCTCCTCCCCAGGGCTGGGGACTTGACTGCTGCCACAGCCAGGACACCAAGCCATGCTCCCCACCACCCTGCGACCAGGCAGCCAGGAGCTCCCTTGCCTGGGGGACCCTAGCCCAGGCTGGCAAGGCAGCCAAGGCTTTACAGAGGGCAGGTGGCAGGGCAGCCCATCCCCTTGCTCTCAGGGCAGCCAGCCTGGGCTCTGCCAGAGGTGAGGGGCTGCCACAACATCTGAGCTGTGTCTCCTTGCCCTGCCGCTCCCACTGCCCAGGCACAACCCCACAGGCCCTGCTCACGGTCAGGACCACCCAGCCCTGCCCCTGCCCCCTCCTACCAGGTCTGTGTCCCAGAATCGGATGTAGCTCTTTGTCACCATCTCGCTGTAGAGCCTGGTCTTCGGCAGTGCCTGCTCACCACCCTCCGACCCGGCGGTGCTGCAGGGCAGCAGATCAGCTTTGTAGATGGGCTGTTAGGGAGATTGGGCTCAGGGCAGAGCAGAGGGTCCATGTGCTTCCCCGCACACAGGACCACCAGACACTGAGCAGGCCTGGAGGCCCTGGGATCCCTGCGCCGCAGCACGGTGGGTCTGGGGCAGAGAGAGGAAGGAGGTGCTGCCATAACAGCGGGGGCAAACCGGGCCAGGCCTGCCCCATGCATGAGATGAACCCCAAAGGTCCCATCCCCAGGGCCAAGGCTGCTATCACCAGCACCCTTCCCCACCAGGCAGCCCCTGCCTGGGTGGGAAGGGCACAACACACACATGCCTGTCAGGCAGACATGCAGGCATGTCCTTAAGGAAGCAGAGACCCTGACACCAGCTCAGGATGCTCTTCCAGCGACCCAGGAACACCACTCCCACCCTGCCCAGCCCCACACGTCACAGATGGGCCCAGCTGAGCACGACAGCCTCTTACAAATCTGCGGTCTGAGGACCGCTTGACGTTGAGGGGGTTGATGGCCAGGTCAGGCAGCACCGCAGCCACCAGCTCGCCAGTGATGTCTCCCGCAGCCACTGTGTTCAGCCAGTCCGAGCCAGATATGCTCTGCAGGAACATACAGCTCTAAGGCGCAGGGTTCCAACAGGCTCCCCACCAGCACCACAAATGCCAACCCCCAGATACCACCTTCCACCCCGTGGGGAGGGATGGGCTCAGAAGTGCAGCCAGCTTGGACACAGGCAGGGACACCACCTCGTGTGGCTGCCATGGTTCCTCATCCAAAGGGCAGAGGGTGACCCCCAGGGCCAGGGTCTCGCATGGCCAAGCAGTCACCTCCCACCCATGAGCCATGGGACCCAGCTGGTACCGAGTTTGGGGCAGATGCCCACCCCGCCTCCGACATGGCCCCAGGACAGAACTGCCCTGCACCAGTCTCTTACCCACACAGTCCCCTTGCGAGGGGCCACAAAATAAGCCTTGAAGCCCAAGTACCCAGCGTCAATGTAGTGGATCCCACAGAGACCATAACTGCAACAGAAAGGGGATGGATGAGGACAGAGCTCTGCACTGCCACCCTGACACGGCAAAAGCCAGGCAGCAGCCCACCTCCCCAGAGACCCCAGGACCCAGGCGGGTTGGAGAGGGGGTGTCCTTGCTCTAGCAGCACATGACAAGGCAGCTCAGGGCAGTTCCTGGAGGCTGAGAACACACCAAGACCCCAGAATCCTTCTGCCAACTTGTGTCAGCCTGGAGCCACACAGGAGCCCCACTGCCCAGCCCAGCTTGGGGGCCTCATCCTTCCCCTCACCCAGCTTGCTCATGCCCCAGGGTGGCCCAGCTGAAGGGATGCCAGCACTGCGCAGCTGTGGTGTTGCCCAGCACAAGCACAGCCTGCTCCTGCCATGGCATAGATGGATGCTCCCAGGCAGGGAGAGACCAGAGGGGCCCCTGGGGAGTAAGGCCAGACCCCAGCAGCAAGGCTGGCCCCCAGGCAGACCAGTCACTGCAACAGCCCCAGAACTCACGAGGCATAGCAGTTGTCCTGGGCCACGGTGACCCCGTTGTAGGGCAGCAGCCAGGCCACCTCAGTGCTGAGGAACCGCTTGATGCTGTTGATGGGCTCATAGAGCCGCCGCAGGTCCCAGAACTTGATCTTACGGTCGCTCCCTGCCGTGACCAGGAAGTTGCTGAGAACCAGGAGAAAGGCAGCACTGAGATCCCAGCGCAGGGCTGTGCCCTGTCCCTGCTGCAGGGATGAGGTGGTCCTGGCTTGGCAGCACAGCACTGCTCCCGCAGGCAGCGGCTCAAGCCCTCTTCCTCTAACACCCAACCCAGCCTCTCTGGTGCTCCAGAGGGCCAAGGGCCACCAGCACAGTCCTCTTAAGCCCATCGTGGCAAAGGAGCCTCATCCGCAGGAGCAAGCGTGTTCTCCCAGGCAGCACCTGCAACAGCTCTCCTGCCCTCACCTGTCAGCCTTGCACCACTCTATGCTCCGGACTGCGTGGTCATGGGCTAGAAAGCACCGGAAAGGGTAGAGCTTGAGGGAGCCATCGGGCTGGCGCACACACTGCAGCAGGGACTTGGTGAGCAGGTTCCAGACAGCCACAGTGCCTGTAGGACAAAACCTGTGCTTGTGATGAGCTGCACGGCAACTGCACCAGTGCTGCAGAGGACACCCAGCACTGCAGCATGGGACCCAAGACAGTGCATAGCTGCAGAACAGGCAACAGCCCAGGCAGGGGCTGCAGGAGCTGCGAGGCAGAGCAGTTGAGCCAAGGCTGGAGCCACAGCTGGGGTTTAGAGCAGGACAGGACAGCTCGGGTACGGCAGGTCCTGGCAGCACAGCACAGAGCTGTGGATCGCCTGAAGCCAGGCACAAAACTGCATCCAGGCAAGTCAGACAGATGTGGATTAAGTCAGAGCCACATCCTGGAGCTGACAGGTACTGGCGGCCAGCCCATGATAAGCCTTCCCCCCATACCAGGGACGGGCCGAGAGGATCCTGCACGGTGCCTGCTGCTTGCTGCTGCTCAGCCCGGTGCTGCCCCCATACCTCACCCTCAGGATCCCCCATTACCTGCCCCAGGCTGAGGCCAGAGGAGCAGGAAGCTCCACATGTCTCTGCCTGCTACAGGGCAAGGGCTGCTCCCCCAGGGCTCTGCCACAGGATGCAGGCCCTTCTTGTGCAGGAACAGGACTCACCATCATAAAAGCCAGCTGCAAGGTGATGATGGGGCTTGGATGGCATCCAGGAGAGGCTAAAGCACTGGCCACACTCAGACGCATTCCCTGCCTGGACGGAGCCCACCTGGAGCGTGGCAATACACTGCACCTGAAAGCCAAAGGACAGACATCAGTCGCAGCTCCACGCTGGTGTCATCTGCATCCCAAGAGCCATGGACACCCAGGTCTGCGAGCACAGCTCTGCTCTGCCACTGCAAACAGCCCAGGCCAGCAAGCTCTGCAGGCATCCCGACTCCCTCCCCAGCTCTCCCACCTGCAGCAGCCAGGAGGCTCACTGAGTGCCAGCCCTGATGGGGGACCGCGGTGGTAGAGGACACTGACCTTGCAGATAATGTGTTTGTGGAAGGACCCATCTAGAAAAGAGCAGAGGAGGGTCAGGACAGGCACCAGCTCTCCTAGAAGCTCCCTGTGGCACAAGCTGCTCAGCAGCCCTGAGCAGGGCTCCCAGTCCCTGTCCTGTCACCCATCAGGACCAGTGTCCCCATGGCAGGCAAGTACACCCAGCAGCAGCAAACAGAGCGCACATAGGAGCAAATACCAGGCACTAGAGGGACCTCTAGGAGCCAGACCTGCCTGCACTGGAGAAAGCAGCATCCTGAAAGGCACCACAGGCAGAGAGAAGGCAGGGCTGATGTTCCCCCCACCCCAGCAATCTTCCCCCCACCATGACCAGCTGCCTGCCTTGATAGAAGACACATTCAGAAACTTGAAGGGATCCAGTGACATATAGGGACCAGACCAGACTGTGACCACTTGAGGGAGGAAAAAAGGAGCTGTGTGGGACAGACTGCTCTGCCAGGCAAAGGCAGCTGGTAATGGGGGCTGGAGCAGCGCAGGCAGCCACTCCTGGGGAGGGCAGATTTCGCAGAGACCTCTGCGCCAAACAGCTCAGGACGAGGCACCTGCAGGACCCCCCATGCACCAGCTTTGTCCGCCAGAGACAGACAAGGTGCTGCAGGTCCTCTCTCATGCACATCTTGGGCTGGAAGGGCCCCCCCCAGCAGCACGGGGCCGTTCTTGGGCACAGCGAGCACCAGACAAGCACGTCCGCACCCCGGAGCGTGACAGCTGCAGGCAGAGGCAGCGTCTTGCAGAGATACCGAGGAGCCATACATCTTCTCTGGCACCTCCGTGACAGCCAGGGCACATGCAGAGAGCAGCCCCAGGCTCTGTCACATGGAGGCACCAGGTAGGTGCAGGTACCCGGAGCCCCAGGGAAAGCCAGCACAGCCACACCGACCCGGGAGCTGCCGGCAGAGCCCCAGCGCACCGCAGGCTGGCACTGATCCCACGGCTGCAAACCAGCACCCCCAGCCCGGCTGTGAGGCACAAGGACAGTACGTGCCGCCGCAGCCAGGCTGACACTACGTGACAGGACCGGCCCGTCCGCAGGAGCTTTGCAGGCTGGGGAAGAACACACGCCTGCCGCAAGCTCCCCACGTGGGGCCTGCGGCAGCCAGCGCAAACCACCCGGAGCCGGCACGGGAAAGGGGGGCGGGAAAGGCAGTGCTGGCAGATGGCGCGGGGCCGGCGCAGGCAGCAGTGCAACGTGCTGAGGGGGTCGGTAGCCATGCTCGAGTGCAGGAAACCTATTTCCCATTGTCAGCCACGGACGCGCGGGCCGTCAGCCACGGCTGAGCAACCACGAGCAGCACGTGCAGGTCATCAATCTCGCTTGGCTCCCAGCAGATGAGACTATTACAAGCACCATTAGCCTGAGCCAGCCAAGTGCTCAGAGCTCCAGGTCTCTGCTATGACAAACAGCTCAAGCCAGGCTGGAATAAGCAGCTCTGCCATAACAGGACACGCTTGCAGCAGCAAGTGGGGAGATGGGGGAAGATTTGGGAACACACTCGCACAGCTATATCTCACCCTGCAACCCCACTCGAGTCACATCATCGCCGCCAAGAGCTCCCTCCCGATGCACCCAGCTGCAGGTAGGGCTGGCTTGGGAGCCGTGGCCTGGCTGGGCTGTCCCAGCAGCCCCCTGAGACTTGACCCTGCCTTTGGGCCAGTGGTGCTCTGACATCCTCCGACATCAAAAAGCCACCTTACTCCCCCTGCCACAGTGCCTCGCTGTCAGAAGCCACGCTGGAGGTGGCAACAGCTGCTAGTCCCAAGACTGGAGGTGTGTGTGCCAGGGCTCACTGCTCTGGGCACAGTCCTGCTGCATCTGGTGAGCAGGACTTGCCCCACAGCTGTGCCCCAGCACAGCCCCCCCATCCTGGCACAGCAGGCTTCCAGGGCTCGCACGCTGCCCACCCCGGCACAGTGGGACAAGGGCCAGGACGCCCCTGCCTGGCGGCGCAGCTCTTCCTACCTTTTACCTGGGTTCTCTTGGAGTGCTGCAGGGCGCTGGGGTGCGGGAGGGAGTACAGCAGCACCTTGCCAACCGAGAAGGCCACAGCCAGCAGGCCCAGCCGGCTCATCTGTGGGTGCTGTGGAATGACACACAGGCTCAGCCCCTGGGTCACCATCCCCTACCTTGGAAAGCAAGGCTTTAGCGAGGGCATGGACTTAGGAGCCCTGGGGGAAACCAAAGGTGGCCCCCAGCGCCCAGACAGCCCTTCTAGCAGCACACTCACCTTCCTGGCAGCAGTGGGTGGCTCCCAGGCACCACTGGGGCAGAACTTCATGTCCCAGACGCAGCCGTGATCAGCAGCAATGGCATAGGCCAGCCTGGCTTTGTCAGCAGTGCTGCAGGCATGGGTTGAGCCATAAAGAATGCTGCAGCTTGTGCCCAGCAGCTCCAGTATACACCAGCAGCTTCCAGTGTACACCAGCAGCGAAGGTGGCTGCCAGTACAGCCCCCATGGGGTTCAGGCTGGCAGCTCTGGGAGAGGATGAACCTCACCACACACTCAGCCACAGAGGGACAAGGGGTACAGGCCCTGTCTCATCCCCCGGAGCCAGGCAGCCCCTGGCCCCTTCCCCAGGGGTCTGTTCCCCAGGCGAGGCCACTCACCCCTGCTCCTGCTGCAGCGTGCCCAGGCCCCAGAGCTGCAGGAGCGCGGGGCCCCTGTGGAGCCCAGCCACGCTGTGTGTCTCCTCCATGCTCCCATGGCAGTAGACAGCCACGTATTGAGAGGCCGCCGAGCCCTCCGGGGACGGGCACCACTCCATTGCCCACACAGGGCCACCCACGAAGAAAGACACATCCAGGCGTTCCTTGTGGGGCTGCAGGGAGTTGAACCTGCCAGCAAGGAGGCATGTAAGGGCACAGGGGGCAAGAGCAGCGCTGCTGTGGGGCGGGAGTGTGTGGGCTGGGCAGAGCAGCACCCAGCTGGTGCAGAGCCCTGGCACGGGGCTGGGGAGCAGTGGGACCCCAAGGCACGCTGCATGGGCTGGCTGATCAGCCAACAGCTGCTCCTCCTGTCCCAGGGCAGCCACCTGGCCCTTGGACCTGCTGGAACCGAAGCCCTGGGGGTTACTGCCTGCCCTAAACACAACAGCCACCACCCTGGCAGTGCCCCGGGGCACCCTGTCACGGACCTGTTTACCCTGTACAAGACACCTTCGTCTTCGATGCCCTCCCGCTGGATGGAGAAGAGGGGAGACCTGTCCTCTGCTGGCAGATACGGGGCAGCTTCGCTGGGGAGGCAGAAGAAGGTGAGAGGATGTCTCCCCACCCCTGCCCCTCACCCAGTCATGCCCCAGCATGCCCTGGCACCCACCCCAGCCTCCACACAGTCCGGTGTATCCTACTGCTGGCCACCCTCAGGACTACTCAAACTCCATGGCCAAATCCATGAGACCCTCAAAGCCCACGACAGAAAGCTCCACCCTTTCTGCTGGGGCCTAATCCTGCCAGAGGAGTGGGGGAGTACAATGCTCAATGTGCCCTTGTTTTCTCCTAGCCCTGATGGCTGGGGCCACCCACCGTTCCCACACCAGTTCACCCCAAACATTGCCAGGACCTGCTCATCACACAGCCTGAGTGCAGGCAGCGCCTGTGCCACATGTCCTTCCCAGCCCCTCTCCCCTCCTGCACTGCTCCGATGGTACCTTTCAGAGAGACATGTCCACTTATGCACCAAAGGGATCCAGTCGGGGAATTCCCACTGCGAGTACTTCTGATCTCGCCTGCAGCAGATGCACCAGATGTCAGCACAGCCCTGTTGCCCAGCCCAGTCCCTACCTCGGGCACAGGCAGCCCCCCTGCCCACACCCTGCCTGCAGCACAGGTGTCCCATCCCTAGTGGCTGCCAGCAGAACGCCGACAATCCCAACAGCACACGCTCCTTTGCTCTCATGCCTGTGATAGCGATGCTACCCAGGGCACCAACAGCCACTGCTCCCCCCATAGCCCACCCAAACACCCCAGCACGCCAATGCCCCTACTCACAGACTGCAGGTGAGGCTGGAGCACTTCTCCACTGGGGCCATGATGGAGTTGTGGAAGCCATTGGGAGCAAGGCCTCGGCACTGGGGCTTGGATCTCTGGGCACAAGAGAAGACTCAGAGCAGGACCTAGCCAAAGGGCCTGGCCCAGACTGCCTCTACCTGCCCAAATGTTCCCACGAGCTCCTGGGGGGACCTGCCCACCCTAAACAGCAACAATGCAGCCCACAAACACTGAGCTCTCCCACAGCCACAGCAGCAGCAGTCACCAAGACCATGTCACACTGGGCTGAAGACACAAAGTGCCATTCTGGGGACTTCCACGAACTACAGGACAGCCTCCAGGATCCTGCCTTTACCTCCCCATCAGCTTCAGCAGGAGCCCAAGAACCTGCACCCTCTCCCAGGAGTACCTGTCGCCCTGTCCCCATTCACCCTCACTTGGAGCTGCCTCTGCCCACAATTAAGGCCAAAGAGCTCATGCCTGGACTCACAGCTGAAGGACACTGTGCCATCCCTGAGTCCTGCTTCAGAGCTGTCCTGCCCCAAACAGCCGGTGTGGGGGCACCACACGACAGTTCAGACACTTTGTGTTGTTCATGCCAGGCCAAAGGTAAGAAGTGGCCAGGGCAGAGACCTTGCCCTTAACCCTGCCCTTACCCCTGCAGACGACACCTTCCCACCATGTCCTCGGAGCACCTCCAGCTCTGGCTCCGACACCTCACTGAGTGGTGCATCACTCCCCTCCTCCTCCTCTGCCTGTAGCAACACCTCCTTTGAGGGCACAAAGTCAGAATCTTGTGCAGGATCATCACTATCTGTTTCCTCCTCCTTCCTCCTCCGGCTCCGACGCTTTTTCTGCACATGCTCAACCTCTGGCTCCGGCTCTTGGGCACCCTCAGTGGGAGCTGGAGGCTGGTACACAGATGTCAGCTCCTCTGCCAGCTCTTGCAGGTACAGCAAAGCCCTGGGACACCAAAGACACAAAGGTGAGCAGAGGGACCACACAGGGACCAGCCATCCCTCCCTCCAGGACCATGTGGGTCTGGGCAAGAAATTTGCTCCAGCCCTGCCTAGCCAGGCTTCAGCAGAGCCTGTCTCGATGCACTGCCAGCCTCCCAGCTGGCCACTCAGGCAACCAGCATCCCCTGCAACCTCCCCAGGGAACACCAGACTCCTTGGGTCTCTGGCAGTAGGCAGAGGAATGCATCCAGCAATCAAAAAAGCAGCATATGTCCCTTTGCCAGCCAGAAGGCAGGAAAGCCAGAGCTCCTCCTGCAAGTGCCCTCAGCCAAGGGAGTTCCCGTATCAGCTACTGCACCCTCCCTCTGCTCAGCAGACTGAGGGGACTGGGGCACTGCAACCTGCCAGCTCTGCTGTGCAAACCCAGGGCTGCACAGGCACTTGGAGGGCAAAGGCATTGCCTGAGCTGCCTTCACAGACCACAGAGCACATGGGCTCCCCCCAGGACTCTCCTTTAAGCAGCACATTGCTTGCACAGCTTGCTCTGCTCCCCCCCAACCCCAAACAAGCCTGTCCTGGCTTTGTCAGGAATGAAGGAAACCTATTCCCCACCGCAGATGGCCCAATGCCATCAAAGACCCACTGCACTCAAGCTCATCTACAGCCCCTGCTCCTGGATCCAAACACATCGTTCTAAAGCAGGATAGGACTGTTCTATGGGGAATCAGTCTGTCCCACCAACGTGGGACAAAGTCCTTCAGGGAAGACACCAAGACCCCCAAAGCAAGGCGGAGGTCTTGATGAACCACTCTGAATGCAGTGTCCACCTGTCCTTCCATCCTGCCCCTCGCCCCCACCCCTGGACGCCCGCATCCGCTGCCCCCGCTTACACTTTGGCTGCTCGCCTCTTGGGGCGCCCGCCGCGGGGGGTCTCCAGGCCCTCCGCTGCCTCACTGCTCCCCAGCATCTTCTGCACGCAGATGGGCTCCGGGGTCGGGCACTCCAGGTCCTGAGACAGTTTCAGCAGCAGCATCTCCGTCTTGGACTTTCGCCCGCGCTTCCTCGGTGCCTTTGGAGGTGGCACGGCCCCGTTCTCAGAGGTCCTCGAGGGCTCACCACAGCCCTCGGCCTCCGCAGGGGCTGGGTCACTGGGGTCACTAGGATGACTTTTTGGTTTTTTGTTTTGGACAGGTTTTTTCTGGGACTTGGCAGCTTCTACTCCCTCCTCAGAGTGGGCCGAAGCATCCACATCTCTGAACGGTGACAATTCCCCTGCCCAAAAATAACAGCTGGACTTAGCACGAAAGCACAGCGGGGCTGTGCCACCGCCCTGGGCACCGAGACCGCCGGGCTGCAGCCGCGCCCGGTCGCGACCAAACACGTTCCCAGGAGCACTGGTGCGGCTCAGCTCCGGGCCGGCCGCGGCACCGCACGGTACCCAGGGAGCCACCCCCGCCCGCGCCCCCCCGGGCACCCTCGCAGCAGCAGACGCGACCCCAGGCACTCCCACCCCGGTACGTACGGAGCGGCCGGGGCTCGCCCTCCCGCGCCCGGCTGCGGCTGCGGCTGCGGCCGGCGGCAGCCGATTCCCGTCCCGAGCGGCCCCGGCGGCTCCGCTCCCGGCAGCGCGGCCCGCGGGCGGCGCTGGACGCCATCCGGGCGGGTCCCCACGGGCTCCCGGAGCCGCCGCCGCCGCCCCGTCGCGGGCCGCGCAGCCAGCACGGAACCGGATCCGGAAGCCGAAGCGCGGCGGTGGCGCGGAGGGATCGCGTCACGCCGGCAACGTCATTACCGAAAGGCTCCGCGCCCTCCCCCATCGCGTGACAGCGCCGCGGGGGCGCACAGCCCCACGCTCATCGAAGCCGAGCCTCCGGGGCCGCGCGGGGAAACGGCCCCGCTCCAGGAGTGAACATAGAGGCGCGTGGACGGGAAAGCGCGGGGTCCGCAGGACCCCCCGCCGACGGGGTAGGCGCGTGGGCATAACGGAACGGGCCCAGGATTTGCACGGTGATGAAGCAGAGAGTAGCACAGGAATAACGCCGTTATACGGCGCGGAGAAAACACTGCGCACCCGCCGCTAAAATTACCGAACAAAACTGACAACTCCTCATTGTAAATAAACTACGACTGTTTTTTAACCGTGCGAGCCAGGGGAGAGCGCGAACGCAGTCCCCCACTACCACAAATTATGCAGTCGAGTTTCCCGCATTTGGGGAAATCGCAGGGGTCAGCACACCCGGAGTGCAGGGGATGAGCCTCGCCCTGGGAAAACCACCTGCCTGATCATGGTGTCTCCCCTGCCAGGTAAGTATGAACACACACCCCGCAACACAACGCCGCACAACAACGCACGCGCACCCACAACGCGGCCACCGACGAACACGCGCGCGGAACGCGACACGACACGCGCCCCGCGCATGCCCGACGCCACGCGCCCGCACGACGCCGCGGACGCCCGTGGCCGCCGCCGGCCCCGACCGGGGACGGGCCCCCAGCAGCCCGCGCGGCGCCTCATCTGCATGGCCACGCCCACGCCCCGACCGCCCCGCCCCGGCCGCGGGGGCCGGGCCGCGGGGCACCGCCGCCGGTAACGTCCGGTCTCACTGTCCGCCGCCGCCGCCGCTCGCCACAGACACCCCCCGCCCCCTTCACGGCGGCCCGACCGGCCCCGCGGCCCCTGGGACACCGGCACCTCCCGGTGCTGCGTGGAGCCAGAGCCGCAGCGGAACCAGCGGCGGGAGGGGACCCGTGGGGCAGCGCCAGGGCCTGTGGCCAGGACCGTGGGGGCGCCCGGGGGTGCTCGAGGGGGCCGGGGGTGTCTCGGGGACACGGGCTGTGCTCCGCAGCCGGCTGAGCCCGCAGAGGGGAAGGCGGGAGCTGCAGCCTCTGCACCCCACTGGGCGGTACTGGCTCGTGCTGGGCTCTGCTACGGCTCCACACAACGGCACCTACACGGTCTGTGGTGACAGCACATGCAGCCCAGGGACCCCAGTGCCGGGACCGTGGGGTCTGGGCAATGACAGCGGCACGGCAAGAGCAGGTGCCCATGGAGGGGTGGCTCATGAGCACGTGGTGCCCTGAAAGCCTCTGTGCCCTCCAGGGTGAAGGCAAGGGGCCGGTCAGCACCCGCAGTCACAGTGCCCCACACCCGCCAGCTCCAGCACCCCGTGCGCCCTCGTGCTCCCTCGGCAAATGCAAACACCCCCCCTCGCCCCCCTCCCGGTGTCTGGGTGCTGCTGGTTGTGCTCCTAAACCTTGTCCTGCCACGGGAACTGCTGGGGCTCTTGGGGTTTTATCCCGGCTGCCTCTGGATCAAAACTGTCCCCGCTTGTGCTTCACACACCCACCGGCCGGTTACATGTCACCAAACAACATGGCAAATGCCCCACGCGTGCTACTTCCCCCACCTGCACAAGCCATCCCCCCGCATGGAGCACTGGCTGGGGCAGGAGCTGCCGCCGAGGCCCTGCCATGGTGGGGGTGCTGCTGGTGCTGCCGGTTCAGCTTCATGGACACAGTGACACGAATTTTGGTGCCCACAGACCAGAGCCGCTGCTCTTGGGCTGGGGCCGGTTGGACAACAGCACATGCTGTGCACGTGCAGAGCCCAGCCCAAGGACAGAAGCGGCTGCACGTAACATTTGAGGTGAACATCAGATACTGCTTGAGGCACAGGGAGAAAATCTTTGGGTCAGTGGGAGCGGCCCCCAGGTGTGGGGGGTGGATGAGGAACTGCTTAGGACAGCACCGGGCACAGCTGGGCGTATTGATGGCGGTAGTGGCGCACGAGAGGGCTCAGCTGACGCTGCCTTGAAGCCGACAGGTATGCGAGAGGCTGGAACGAGGCCCGGGCAGCCCGAGCGGAGGCCAGAGGAGCGGCGCCGCCTGCCCCGGGGCTGGGGGAAAGAGAGGGGCAGGCAGCAGGGCTGGGACTGACGGCTGCGAAGGCTCATACAGCCCAGCGGCCGGGATGGGCGATGGGGTGGGGGGCCCAGCGCTGGAAGCCCCCGCGCTCCCAGGGCACCTGCGACCCTTCCGCCGGCTGCCCGGCCCTCGGAGGCTCTGGCCGGCCGAGCCCCGCGCAGCACCGGGCAGTGCCGGTGCCGGTGTCCCAGGGGCCGCGGGAAGGGGGCGGGGGGTGTCTGTGGCGAGACGCGGCGGCGGCGGCTGGAGCAAGGCCGGCGGAGGCGCCCGCGGCGGACGGTGGGACCAGACGTTACCGGCGGCGGTGCCCCGCGGCCTGGCCCCCGCGGCCGGGGCGGGGCGGTCGGGGCGTGGCCATGCAGATGAGGCGCCGCGCGGGCTGCTGGGGGCCCGTCCCCGGTCGGGGCCGGCGGCGGCCACGGGCGTCCGCGGCGTCGTGCGGGCGCGTGGCGTCGGGCATGCGCGGGGCGCGTGTCGTGTCGCGTTCCGCGCGCGTGTTCGTCGGTGGCCGCGTTGTGGGTGCGCGTGCGTTGTTGTGCGGCGTTGTGTTGCGGGGTGTGTGTTCATACTTACCTGGCAGGGGAGACACCATGATCAGGCAGGTGGTTTTCCCAGGGCGAGGCTCATCCCCTGCACTCCGGGTGTGCTGACCCCTGCGATTTCCCCAAATGCGGGAAACTCGACTGCATAATTTGTGGTAGTGGGGGACTGCGTTCGCGCTCTCCCCTGGCTCGCACGGTTAACAACAGATACTGCGCTTTCACAGTAGTTTACCCAGCAGCGCTGTACTGCTTTTTATGTGCTCCGTGTTGAGGCGCTGGTCCGGTCTCGCTGGGGACGTTTCGCGCGGGCCAGATCCCGCCCCGGCAGCGGCCCCCCCCCCGGGAGTCGCCTCGCGCGCACCGGGTCGGGTTCGCTCCACCCGGCTCTGCATTATCCGTTCGTGGGGCCCTGAGGCGCCGCGGGAGCCGGTGCAGGATTTTCCTTTGACGAAACGCGCGAAGGGCTGCAATGGCGGACGAGAAGGGCTTTAAACCCCGCAGGATGTTCAGCCGTCAGCCCCTGCAAACGGCCACCCACGGCCCCGGGGGGAGGTGCCGACGCCATCGCCCCGCTGCCCATCACCAGGTCAGCTCGCTGGGAAGCGGACGAGCGCGCACGGAAAGTGGCTTCAGCCGCGTGAACTGTCCTCGGGCAACTCGAGACCCTCCCCCGAGCAATGCCGCCTCCTCACAGAGGGCGCCCCCCCGAGAGCACGCGAGGGGGTAGGAAGACGAGCGCTGTGCAGTTAAACGGAGCCCAGGTGCGCACGAACGGCGATTTAAAATGACGATCGCGCGACTGGGGCCGGGCCACTGTCGCTTGGCGCGTGCCAAGTTTCCCCTCTGCTGGCAGCGCCGGGGCTGTGCGCAGGTAACGAGCGCACCAAAGCGTGCTTGCAACAGCGCTGGAGTCGCTGCCCGGGCTGTTTCCTCTGTTGTTCAACCACTGAGCCAGGGGAGAGCGCGAACGCAGTCCCCCACTACCACAAATTATGCAGTCGAGTTTCCCGCATTTGGGGAAATCGCAGGGGTCAGCACACCCGGAGTGCAGGGGATGAGCCTCGCCCTGGGAAAACCACCTGCCTGATCATGGTGTCTCCCCTGCCAGGTAAGTATGAACACACACCCCGCAACACAACGCCGCACAACAACGCACGCGCACCCACAACGCGGCCACCGACGAACACGCGCGCGAAACACGCCACGACACGCGCCCCGCGCCTGCCCGACGCCACGCGCCCGCACGACGCCGCGGACTCCCGTGGCCGCCGCCGGCCCCGACCGGGGACGGGCCCCCAGCAGCCCGCGCGGCGCCTCATCTGCATGGGCACGCCCACGCAGCGCCGGCCCCGCCCCGCCGCCCGCGGTAGGTGGTGAGGTTCCGCAGGAGCGAGCTGGGCTGCCGTCCCCACCTCCCCGTCCCGGCGGACCGCGGTGGCCTGGCTGTGGAGCATCGGGGCTTTCGTTCCCCACGGGCCACCCCGCACCTGCCGGAGACGAGAGCCCCACACGCGGGGCCCCGCCCGCCTCCGCCCCCGTCCCCAGGCGGGAAAGGCTCGGCCCGTTGCTGCTGCGCCTGCCCCCTGCGCCCAATAACGCAGCCGGGGGCCATCACCCGGCAGCTCAGCTAGCCGTAGGGGGTCTCGGGGACCCACGGCCTGGCGCCGGCCCTCGAGCCCTGTCAGTGCCCGGCCTTCCTCACCCCGCTCCCGGCTGGGAACACAGAGCATGCTCCTGCCCACCACCGCGGCCAGGATTGCAGACCTGTGTTTGCAGACCCCCGCCTTTTTTTGGAAGAGGCCAGGATAACCAGCACCCCCGATGTCTTGCACTCCCCCCCGCGCCCCAGAGCTGGGAACGTGCAGGGCACCAGCAGCGACAGGCTCCAGGGGCGGAAGCACAGACAGCCCACAGCAATGCCTGCCCTAGAGCTGGGATGAGCACCGGTTCTACTGCTGCAGAAAGGGATGGGAACGCTGCAGCCACTCCCTTCCCATACCAGAGTCCCCAGCCTCTGCTCAGGCTGGACCCTGCACTAGGCCCTTCTTGCAGGAGCAGCCTTGGCACCCCTGGGGTGCTGCAGGGTCCGAGGTGCCAGGCTCTCCCACACAAACTCTAGTAGCTGCCAGAACCGAAGCCAGAACAGGTGTGAGCCAGGGGCTGTCACCATAGCATCCTCATCATCGTTTCCACCAGCTCCCAGAGGAGGGGCCTAGGGACAGGGAAGATCCCCACTGCAGCCTGGAGCAGGAGGAGAGGGGCTGGGCTGAGCTGGGCAGGAGTCTCAGAATGCCCAAGAAAAGTGCAGAGCTAAGCCTATGGTGACATAGGGTGCCAGTGCCACATCACAGAAGGCAGACAAGGTGTATTGAGGGCCTGGTTTATTAGTGTCCATGCAGCTGTCCCTACTACTGGTCCACATTCTTGACACGCAGAACTACAGGCACTGAGGTGCAGGGGATCATGCCCAAGTCTGTGATGACCAGATCTACCAGGTCAGGTGGTGTCACATCATAGACCAGGTTGAGAAGGCGTAAGGACTTGTTCTCTGCCCAGCCACCCAGCTGGGCCTGGCCCTTCCGGAGCACGATCAGGTCATCGGGGTCATCTGTGGAAAGAGTGGCAGACGGCAGGATCAGGGGGACGCACAGCACCTCTCCATCCTGCCCCGGGAGCACAAACCGCTGCTGCCTGCCAGGCCACCCCTCCTGTGAGCAGGGGAAGGGAAGGAAAACAGCAGGGCAGAGTGGCCCATCCTGGCCAGCAGCGGGAAGAGGGAGCAGGTCCCAGATGGGAGGAAGGGGACAGAAGACATACCCAGCTCGTTGGAGACAAAAGAGTCTGTCTGCACTCGCTCACAGAACTTGTAGGTCTCGCAGCACACCAGGATGGGCACGTTGTAGGCCTTGGAGACTAGCGCTATCTGGGACGTCCCCACCCGGGACATGACAGAGCCGTTGGCCAGGAGTGCATGGGCTCCCAGCAGCACTTTGGACACCTGTCAGGAAAGCACAAGGATCTGTTAGCACCTTTTATCATTCTGCAGCCTCCCTCATGCCCACCTCCATGTTTGGCACAGCCCCGTTCTGCTCCTCACCTCAGGCAGCACGTAAGAAATGGCGTTGATCATCACATAGGTACAGTGAATGCCCTTACGCACCAGTCGGCGCAGTGTCTCCCGGCCTTCCAGCCGTGGCCGGCTATCCACCACAATCACACGGAAGGCCCGGCCCTTCTTCACGTGGGCATCGCACAGTGTTCGGTTCACGAGGGAAGAGCTGAGGGACAGCAGTTAGGAGGCTGCCCCATCCAACCAAGCCAGGCTCTCACCTGGCTGCCCCAGCTGCCCCGTGGTGATGCTGCCAGCATTGCCCAGAGATGCCCAGTGCCAGGACACCTTCCTTGGTGCTGGCTCTGGTGCAGGACTCATCAGGTGCTGGCCGGGGAGGTTTCCTGAGCCCTAGCATGGGGTCTTGCCCAGGGGGCAGCTCTGATAGGTGCCCCACAGCAGGAGCTGGCTGCCAGCGGCCGCAGCAGAGCAGGCGCTGCCAGGCACCAGCTGCCATGGTGGATCCCCAGGCATATCCAGCCCAAAAAGAGCAATGTCTCCCTTACCCAGGGCGGGAGCTGGGCTCCCACCAAGACCCTGATGGGCTAGCGCTGCCTGGAGATGAGTCCAGCCAGAGCTGATGCCCATCCTTGCCGTTACAAATACTGCCCCTTCCAGACACCCTCTTGCTGTGCTCACTTCCAGGCCCCCCTTCTCCCTGTCTTTGCACAGAGAATCAGCCCCCAGGAAAAGTGATGTCTCAGCCCTCCCTGGAAGCAGCACTGGCCTCCAGCTGTCCGTGACCACAGCGAGGGACTCCCCCTCCAAACCCTCTCCAAGTTTCCCTCTCCTAACACTCCAGGTCTGCACTGGCCTCCCGCCCCTGCTCCCTCCTCCTCCAGCCACACAGGAGGCACACATCTGGACTCTCTTGTCACAGCAGTCTCTGACTCCTTTTCCCACCTCTAATTCCTGGGACACAGTCCCTCAAAGGAAGAACGAGCTTCTGTATTTTTGCTTCTAGACATTTTACTTTGCTGCAGTTTGTTTAAAATGCCAGTAAACAGCCATGGCTGCTCTGTAAATATCTTGTATTGAAGAAGTGGTGAATCGGGGTTTCTTAAAACATGTAACTCTGGACAGGTGCAGAGGACAGTGCCAAGCACTGAACAAGAACAGCAAAGTCATATGGACAAGCCTTCAGTACAGGCTTTGCTGGCGGCAATGGCTTTGGGCCTCCATCAGGCACTTCTTGGCCAGTCAAGTGTTGCCCACCACTGCAACACAACAGGGTGGCAGGTCTCGGAGCCTGGGTTAGTTGAAATGGCAGGCACTGCAAATGCGGGCACTCGCAAACTGAGTTTGAGGTGCTAACGCAACAACATTAATCATTATAGGCTGGTATAAGGCTACTTGATCAGACCCTCCTACTTGTTCCTCTAATGAGCCTGAGGGCTCCACTGCTTCCAGCATCTAGCCTGTCCCTGTGTGCGGAAAAATTTGAAACATCAGCAGGACACAGTCCCCCTGCAGTGGGGCCCTCCAAGGATGCCTGCTTGCAGCCGAGCCTGCCAACACTGTCCGTTGTGCTCCACAAACATGGTTTAGCATTCCCCTTGGCAGCTGCCAGGCAGAAAGCGCTCTGTCACCACCTCGTGATGCGAGCTCATCAGCCTGCCCATCTCCCAGGACTGGACAAGAGTCCTAACGAGCTCTCTGCTTTTTCTAAAGCACTAACAATACATCCACAGCCAGCTGGCAAGTGCTGATCCCAGGGCCATGCTCTGCTTTGTACTGACACCCTCATTCATCCACTGCTGTATCCTGCCCCACTGGTCAAAACTTCTCCCTTGTGCCTTTCATTTACCAGCTTCCCACCACAGCCATGTTCTGGCTGGCACCTCCAACTGCCCCCTCCCCAGAACACAACTCCTGCCTCACCCTTGGGCAACACTGACCTTCCCACCCTTGAAAAACTGCTTTTGCAAGAGCTTCCCATGCTCACTCAGCTGTTCCGTTTCCCTTTTCCACCTGCTGCCCTGGCTCTCCTCTTACCATCCGTACACCAGGATCACGTCGTTGTCATTTATCTTCTCAAAGGCAGACCTTGAAATGGCTTCAGCTGCTAGAAGAATCTTCTCCCGCAGGTATTTGTCAATAGTGTTCTGCAGCTTCTCCTTCGCCTAGGGAGATACAACGATCATGTACAGCATGGCCTTGACACACCACGGACACTCTGTGGTCCCTTGCAGCCTGGCAGGACACCAGGCTCAGCTCTGCCTGCAAGTGGAGAGCCTGGCCCTGCTTCTAACCAGTCCGTTTACTGAATGGCACCTTCCCCTGGGACAGGGGCTCTGCAGGACATGCAGGGCCACTCCTGTCCCAGCACAACCCTCCTAGCAGACTGTGGTGCCTGACTATGCGTTTGATGTTGCCATTAGGCCCTCCCAGCTCTGCCTGTTGTCTCCCCTGCACCTCCTGGGTCAGTTGCTCTGGTCATCCCGTGGAGATTTACTGCTCAGACTCACCAGCCAACTCCTCTCAGCCCACCAGCCATGTGGCCTCAGGGGTCTCCTGACACATACCACCACCACATGGCACCTGCATCCAGAGGGCTGGAGCCTGCTGCTTGGGTGAGGCCACTCACCTCCTCCTCTCTCAGGGTGTCGGGTAGGCATGAAATCTCCTTCTTGAGGAACTTAATGGCGTTGCCCATGCTGGCTGATAGGGGCCGGCACTGGTTCAGGAAGCTGCAGAGAGGAAACAGGTTTAGCTCCAGAGCAGCCTGGAGGGCTGGAGAAGCAAAGGAGAGGGTACAGCTGAGCTAAGGATGGTGCACAGGGAGGCAGAACCCAGAGCCCCAGGGAAGTCAGCCCAGATTTGGGTGGACACCAACCCAGAGAGGTGACCAATGGACCACCCTCAGAGGAGTTTCAGTCCCTCTGCGCTGGCACTGGGAGCCCTCACCTGATGTGTGGCTTCAGCTTGGCCACCAGGTCCCGTGACAGCTCCTCATTGGGGGGAGTTGAGTAATCCCGGATCAGCTGAGACAAGAAGGAAGAGAGCTGAGCTTAGGGCACCTGCCCTTTCTGACCAGGCAGGGCACACAACCACCCTTGCCCAAGAGGCTGCAGACCAGGCACAAGTGAGTACTGTACAGCTTGACATGCTTTCATGTGGCAGGGGGCAAAGGGGTGCTCCAGGAACTTAAATCTGCAGTGGCAGCACTGAAACAGGATACCAGCAGGGCCTAGACCTGGGTATGGTCAGAAGGAAGAGGCTGAGGATGACTGAGCACAGATATAGCCTCAGCAGTCAGGGAACGGGAAGAGCTGCCTGTGCCTGGTGCAATGCCCCTGCTGCCTGGTGGGCATGGGTAGCTGCTCACATACCTGTTTGAAGACTTCCAGCAGGGCGATGCAACGGGCATTGGAACCATTGATGATGCCCTGGGAGTACTGGAGGCCTAGGCGCACCACAGCTGGGTGAATTACGGTGGAGGGGATGCTGCAGGGACAAATATGAGAGAGCTGTCAGCACTGGCCCTCTACAGCCTAGGAACAAGAACCCACTGCTAGGCCTGCAGCCAAACCACCTGAGGGACAGCCCAAGAAGGGAGCTGTCAGTCTGCCCCTACTTGCTCTGTGAGCTGGAGTCAGGCTAACCCCTCAGACCCTTCTCCTGTGGCCCTGCCCTCCCCGAGGGCAGCTCTCCTCTTCCCATGGGCAGGACACCCAGCTGCCGGTGCCACCGCTCCCCAAAGCAAGCGAAGGTGTCCCCTGCCACCCCATCAAGGCCAGCCCACACACAGGACCAGGGTACCCCTTCACTACAGCTGTTTTGTAGCCAGGCCAGCCAAAGAAGAGCCAAACACTTGCTAATGGCTTGGGCTGAGAGGCCACATACCTCATCTGCTGCGTCAGCGGCTTCTTCCGGCTGTACTGGTGCAAGTGGGAGAACAGGTTGACCTTGGTGCCGTAGTCCTGTCTCAGAGGTACCTGTAGCCACACAGTGTTGATGATGGCCACCACAGCGCCTTGCTCACTCCAGTGCCACCAGCCACACCCAGCGCTCACTTGTAGCAACACCAGAGGTCCCCCCCCGCCCAGCAGAGAGCAGGCCCCAGTCCCACCACATCTGCAACCTGACCGCCACCACACACCTACAGCATGACTGCCTTGAAGCATGCAGCCTGTTACCCAGCCCTCCTCCTACCTGCTGCCGCTCCAGCTTTTTGGCCAGTTTCCTCTGGGCAGCAGGGTCATCCACCTGTATGTGCTCTGGCAGCCGCTTTACCACTGTGAAGATAGTGGGGAGGGCAGTGTAGGGTGTTACTGCCCTTGTGCAGCCCCCAGCCCAGTCACGCTGCCCCCAGACGTGGGAAATACACGGCAGGGCAGTGCCCAGGACACCAGGGAAGAACCAGATGGGCAGACCCTGCAGGTGTTCACCCCAGACCCCTCCCTCCCTGCTCACCCACCCACCCACCCTCTGCACCCTGTGGCGATGACAGCTTTACCGGACTGAGGCTCGGTGGGGGTCAGCCTGGGCTTGGCTGCTGTGGCTGCCTGGCTCAGCTCTGCTTTCTTGGCCTGCTTCTGGGCCCGCTCAGCCTCCTGCTTGGCCCGGCGTTCTGCTCGCAGCTCAGCTTTGCTCTTGCCCGCTGGGGGCCTCTTGCCATCGTTGGGGCCATCGGCCAAGGCTGGCGGGAACGTGGGGTGAGCAGCTACTGCAGGAGACGGAAGAGGGAAGTCTGTGCCCAGCCTCTACCACCAGGAGATGTAGCCCAGCACGTGGAGCAGCCCATGGCAGGGAGGCTCTGTGCAAGGGTCTGCCTTTGGAGGGGCAGGTGATACTAAACCCCTCATTCTCCAGCACCTTGACAACCCCGCGCAGCTGACATGGAACCAGCAGGCCAGCCAGGTGGGGAGGGGAACGGCCTCCCTGTATCTCAGCCCCGCAAGAATGCAGGGTCTGGGGCAGCGAGGCCCAGGGCTTGGGTGCAGAGAAGTGGGATATGCTGGAGGTGCTGCTGCAGCCTCCCGTAAGCAGGGCTGTTCCAGCCTGGGGGCATTCCCAGCCGACAGACCACCAGGGCCCTGCCGCAGGGCTGTCCCAGCTCAGGGTGGTCAGCGGCGGGGCTCCCCGGCTGTTGGCTGCCTCGGGGGAAGGGGGTCCTCACCCCGCGGCTGTCCTGGGTCGGAGGGCGTCCCCTGCTCCGGGGGCTCAGCTGCCGGCCCCTTCTCGCTCCTCTTTTTCTTCTTCTGCTGCTTCTTCTCCTTCCGCAGCTGCAGCTTCTCCTCCCGGGAGAGCTCTGGGTCCTGCGGGCACAGACCGTCAGGCAGCCCTCGGCCCCCATGCAGGCCCCCGTCCCCCGGCCCCACGCCGGTCCTCGGCGCAGCTCACCTGCGGTCCCACCGGCACCGGCGCGGCTGCTTCGGGGCCCGCACCTGGAACGAGGGGAAAGCGTAAGAGGGGCCGGGGAGAGGCTGGCGGGGGCAGCTGGGTGGGTGCCGAGCGGCGGGGTCCCGGGGTGCCCCCGCCGGCTCCGCACTCACCGTCCGGCGCGGCCCGCTCCGCCATGGCGCCCTGCCGCAGCGCCCCCTGCCGCCCGGAGGCCGCTGCCGCCCGCCGTCTCTGCACCACCTGCCGTGACGTCGGCGGCTCTCCGCGTGACGCGCGATGACGCCACCCCGCAGCCAAGGCGCGGGCGGGGGGGGGCTGTCCCCTTTCCCGGGCCGTCCCTCCCCGTGGCCGGCGCCCAGCACCGGGCGCGGCAGGGCAGAGCCGCTGCCCCTGCCGGACGGTGCCGGGCAGCGGGCCCGGGGCTGCGGCAGGCTCCCGCGGGGCGGGGCGGGGCGGGCGGCCGGGGCGGGCCGGCCCCGGCGGGCGGTTCCACCGGCCTCGCCATCGCGGGGGCCCCCGCGGGGCGGCGCCGGGGAGCGACCGGCCCGACATGGCGGCGCGCGGCAGGTAGCGGGGGCGCGCGTCCCGGCCCCGGCCCCGCCATGCACTTCTCCATCCCCGAGACCGAGACCCGCGCCGGCGACGGCGGCACCGCCTACGTGGTGAGCGGGGCCGGAGCGGCGCTGTCCCGCGGGGCGGAGCGGGGCGATGCGGCCCGGTTGCGGCGGGGCCCCGCGGCGGCGGGGACAGCGCCCGGTGGGGCCGGGTGCGAGTCCGCTGTCCCGGGGCGGACGCTGCCCGCGCCCTGCCCGGTTGGGGCCGTGTGAGCCCGCGGGCCCTGTGGCGGGTGGCCTGTGCGGGCCGGGGGAGGCGGCCAGCCCTCCCCCGTGGCCGGCCGCCACCCCTCAGACGGCCGGGCGGGCGTTGGGCCGCGCCGCCTCTGCGCCCCGCGGGCGGGCCCTGCGGTTCAAGCCAGATCCCGGCGGGTTCGGGGGAGTGTCCCTGGGCTGCGACCCCATTGGGGGTGCTGGGGCCGTGCCCTGCGCGGGGGTGGGGGGGAGCGGCTCGCCCGGTGCGCTGCGGCCCGGGGGGGCCCGGGGCCCGGCTCATCCTGGCCCGGCGGCCCGTCCGTTCCTCCCGGCTTCCTGTTTTGCTGGGCTGGCCGTGCCCGCCCTGCGGCTGCCGAGCACCTCCGGGAGCGGCTCCCCGAGGCCTCGGCGCGGGCTGTGGTGGGCAGAGCCCCCCGGGTGCGGCCGCAGGGCCGGGGCCTGGCCCGCGCCCACCAGCTCCGGGCCTCGCGGCCGTGCCGTGGGGACCCCGAGCCCCCCGCTTCTGCCGACATCCCTCTCTGGGGGGGTCTCCTCAACCCTCTGGGATGCGCAGTGCGTGGGGGACAGGGGCGGCCGTCATCCTGGGCTGCAGGAAGGGCGGCGAAGGGCCCTGGTGATCCACGAGGGCCCCGAGGTGTTCGGCCCTGTGCCTCCCCCTGCACTTTGCCCTCAGGTGTCGCGATGGCCCCTTGGGTGGGGGAGGGCCATGTCCCCAGCATCCCCAGCATCAGAGGACTGCTCCTCTGCAGCCCCAGCTGTGGGCAGGAGCTGGTGACCCTGCAGACAGCCTTGCCGGTGCCAGCCCCCGAGCTGACGCTGGGCAGGCGTGAGTGCTGCCTGCGCCACCTGGCCACCCCTGCCCCGCACCGGTCTCCTGGGCCCTTGACAGGGACCCTGCGCAGCAGGGTCCTTTGGCTTGACCCTTGGCAAAACCTTTGGCTTGGGGGGATGGTGTGAGAAGGCAGCTGAGCTCCAGCGTGGCCTGCCCAGGTGCCTCTGCTGACCCTGGGCAGCCCCAGCTTGCAGGGGCAGGACGCTTGGGGCTTCCAGTGAGCGAAAGAGCAGTGGGTGATACCTGGCTGGGCTGTGATCGCTGCCTGCAGGCACATTTGCAGCCCCTGCAGTGCACCCCTCCTGCCCTCCCAAACACCGTTCTGGGGACAGCAGGACCTGCTCCGGCACAGAGGGGATAGCATTGTCCCCTGAGAGGATCGGTGGCTGGGGCATGGAGTGGCTGGGGCTTGTGTGCTGTGCGGCCCTGTGCCTGTGGCATCAGTGGAGACCTGAGCTGGGGCAGGGGTGCAGCAGCCAGGGCCCAGCTCTGTGGGATCCCCTGCAGCAGGGGCAGTTGCCTCCCCAACTCTGTAGGGCTCCCTCCAAGCTGTGGGACAGACGAGCCCTGGCTGGGCTGGTGCTGCCTGGGGC